>NC_141295.1:3900577-3980577 GCF_037954325.1 Fistularia commersonii | reverse complement strand
GCAGCGGGATTTATTCATCGGTGACACTTCAATCGCCGCGATGTGCGCGGAGACAGGAGTCAACCCGCCGATCGATAATCAATACCGCGGAGATCAATCTTAAATCTCCGGCGTTCCCCCGCCACTTCCTGCTCCTTTCGAGCCATTGGTCGTCTTCCCAGATTAGCTTAGCCTCTGCACGCGGCGCTTCGGGAACTCTCCACTTCCTGTTTTGCGGACCAGTGGGAGGGAAGGCCCGCCCCCCCTCGGCCTCTGATTGGCCGGATCTCCTGTCCATCATGCAGAGGGTTTACACCAAAATGAAATACTTTATGACCTTCTTTGGTCGGAGATGGCGCTGGAGATGGAGGCAGAGGTAATTTAGATTTATCTTTAGTTATTTCTAAAAACCCGAGCGCCTCCACCACTGTCTCACAGCGAGCATACATGTCCTGCACCACCTTCACCTTCACCCAGGATGGCTTCTGATAATGCAGTCGTGAGGAGAAGGTGGAGGAGGGTGATGAAGACGAGCTGCAGATCCAAATCCCGAACCCGTCGGCTTTTCTTCTTCTTTTCCTCTTTTTCCTGAAAGGACGGGATCGAGAGCTGCAGCGAGGCCTCCTCAGGATTCTGGATGCAGCTCTTCTCCTCCTCCTCTTCCTCCTCTCTTTCACTCCCACCCACCTCCTCCAGAGTCAATGGCGATGGATGAATGGGCGCCCGGAGCGCCGTCGGAGCGAGGGAGCGGGACGCCGCGCATAGAGACGAGTGCATAATCACACCTTCTCCGCTCCTCCTCTTCATCCCCTGTTTGTTTGCCGATGAGTAATCATGGCCGCTCTGCTGCCGAGCGCCATTCACCGCTGCCTCGCTCTCTCTCTTTCGCGTTTTCTATCCCACTCTTTTCCTCTCTCTCTCTCTCTGGGCTTTCTAAGCGTTGCGGTCCTGAGGTGTAATAACAGCGTAATAACAGCGTAATAACAGTGTAATAACAGTGTAACAACTGTGTAATAACTGTTGTAATAACAACAGTTTACTCTTAAACTGCAGGGAAATCTGTTTAATCTTATTGTGTTATTTGAGTTTTGGCCGCTCACATTTTATGGCTAATTTCCCGATCACTTGTGTTATAGTTATTAGCGCTTGTAAATGGATATTTTATTATTCATCAATAGCAGCGCCCCCTTGTGGGTTAGTGTGTGTGTGAAGGGGGCTTGTTGACAGCGTGGAGTGAATCCAGACGTTTTGGGCCGTGTGTGTGTTTTTGCCATGTGTGTGTGTGTGTGTGTGTGTGTGTGTGTGATGGCGCCATTACCAGCCTGTCGATTATTCGGCGCCAGCAAAATCTGTCAGATTTGCACCAACCGGTAACACCAACATGGCCGCTCTGCCGCCATAACCCCCCCAACTCCCGCCTTCATGAACTGCGACGTGGGTAAACCATCCATCGGTACAATTCGAGGACGTGGAAGTCGGTTGTTGTCGTGGCGATGGATTTCCGGATGCGCACACACACACACACGCACCGCGGAGCTCTGCGAGCAACACGTGCTAAAGCGCTAACGCTAATGAGGTTAGTGTAGCGGTTTCCTGAGCTGGGATGCGTTCAGGTACCCCTTTTCCAACGTGGGAAATGTCATTTTTCGCGGGAAAAAGGGAAATTCTGACGTGATCGGACGAGGAGGAAGAAGGTGCGAAGGAAGGACGGAGCAGATGGAGATGGAAAGAGAACGTGGCGGATGAGGAGCGGCGACGGGGAAAGGGGTTCGTGGCAAACAACATATGTGAAGGAGGAAGGAGGACGGACGAGGGGGGAGGAGGTGGAGGGCTCGGCTTCCCAAACAACATCTGCAGCGAGAGGAACATCTGTAATGAGAGGGGAGGAGGAGGAGGAGGAGGAGGCGCAGTGCGGAGGGCATCCGAAAACTCAGAGTCCTGACCCAGCCGGGTCTGGGGTAAAAATGATTAAAAAAATTTTTTTTAAAAAATCAATAATTTAAAAGAATAAATTAATAATAATTTCAAAAAAAAAGAAATGTTAAAAAAAACAATAATTTGAAAAATAAAATATACTTTTTTGAAAATAATAAAAAATTGTTTAGAAAAAATCAATAGTTAAAAAAAAATAAATTAATAATAATTTCAAAAAAAAGAAATGTTAAAAAAACAATCATTTGAAAAATAAAATATACTTTTTTGAAAGTAATAAAAAATTGTTTAGAAAAAATCAATAGTTAAAAAAAAATAAATTAATAATAATTTCAAAAAAAAGAAATGTTAAAAAAACAATCATTTGAAAAATAAAATATACTTTTTTGAAAATAACAAAAAAAAATGTTTAGAAAAAATCAATAGTTTAAAAAAAATAAATTAATAATAATTTCAAAAAAAAGAAATGTTAAAAAAACAATGATTTTGAAAATAAATAGATATTTATTTAAAAAAATTAAAAAATGTAAAAAAAAAATCCATTATGTAAAAGATAAAAAAATACAACTTTTTAAAAAATGAAAAGAAATGTTAAAAAATCAATCATTTTAAAAACAAATAAATAATGATTTCAAAAAGATTAAAAAGAAATGTAAAAAAAAATCAATGATTTAAAAAATGAATAAATAATAATAAAAAAAAGTAAAAAAAACAATAATTTAACAAATGAATAGATAATTATTTGTAAAAGATGAAAAGAAATGTTAAAAAATGTATCATTTTAAAAATAAATAGATGATAGTTTTTAAAAGATAAAAAGAAATCTAAAAAATCAATAATTACATCAAAATGAATAATCCTTTTTAAGAAATAGAAAGGAAATGTTGAAATATCAATAATTTAAAAAATAAATGCATAAAAATAACAGCAAAATAAATCATTAACTACATAAATAATTTGAAAAGTAAATGATAATTAAAAGTAAATAAATAAATAAAAATTGATTATAAAAAAAGGTAATAATATTCAAAAAAATTAGATTAATTTTGATAAATGCAGTTACCGCAATGGCCGGAGTAGAGGAGCCTACAAAATAAAATACAAAAAAATTAAATGAGGGCGTGTTAGTTTGTTTTTGATAAAAATGAACGATGATCACAAACTCTGGGATCATTCATATATATACGCATATATACATGCTTACACATCCTGCATGTGGAAGTGTGTGTGTTTAAGAACATCTGTATCAGTGTGCAGTCACAAATGTGTGTGTGTGTGTGTCCAGATATGACTTCCTCGGCCGCTGCGTTTCCAGCGCCCCCGTTACTATGGACCAATGTGAACTTTTGCACGGCCGTTGCTATGCAGCGAGAGAAAGCGAGCAATGAGCTAGAGGCCCATGCAGTGGATGAGTCATAGCCCCCAGACCTTTCCTCCCCTCACACTCGCATCCCGCTTTTCCTTCCACTGACTCAGTGGGACCTCACACACACACACACACACACACACCAATTTGCATCCATCCTCACACACACACACACAAGCACAACTCCCTGGTGGTTTCTTATCAGTTTCCCCCCCGTGGTAGCCAGACCTGTTAGTACGCCCTCCCCGTGGGTCGTGGCTAATGGCCCTGCGCTCACGTGCGCACGTACGACATGTATGCGCGGGGGCAACATGCCACATGGAAGAGCGCACGCTGCTAAAAATAGATTCACACACACGCGCACGGAAGTAGTGTGTGTTCTTAGGTTGATAAAAAAGCATACAAGGTTGGCCCCCGAAGAGCTGGCACGGAGATGCCAATCGGGCAAGCGCTCTGCCTCGCCGTCGTCGGGGCGACCGAGATGGTTGTTAGCTCGCTGTCGGCGCGGACGATGGAGAGCTAGGAAATGTCCACACCTTCATCCCGGTCTTGAGGATCTGATGATGTCATAGTTTACCTGTGCGTTTGTTTTCATGATCATCCCAAATTTTGTTAAACTAGCTTGAAATGAATCGACGATTCGATTCTGCGTTTAAATTTGGGACGATCGTAGGCGCAGAAACAGGAACCATCATGATCCACGGCGTACGGAAACAGTAGGGGACCCGGGACGGGACCCTGTGGGACGCCTCGGCTTGGAGGTGGACCTCACAGAACCTGGACGGGGGACCATTCCAGTCCGGGTTATGATCAGCCGATCAGCCTCCCCTGTTGCCATGGCGTCGGTCGAAAGACGGGAGGTCTGGATGACAGGATGGGGTGATGGATGGATGAATGGAGAGCAGACTCGCGGGTTATTTATAGTTTAAATGCCCCGGCTTTTTTAATTTGTTTTTCATTTCTCTGAATTCATTGTCTGCTGCTCCCCCCATTTCCACACACATCCCTCCCCCTCCTCTTTTTTTTTCTCTTCCTCCATCAGATATTATGTCACCTGCGTCTCACCGACGCCGTTATTATTATTATTATTATTGTTATTATCATTATTTCTTTAGTGATGTTATGCAACAGTCATCATGCACACACACTGGTGGGGTGCAGATGTGTGTTAGAAAAAAGAATAGATGGGAGGGGGAGGGGAAAGGGAAAGCAGCGCTAGCTATCTGTCGCTGTTCCGTCCACCTCCCCTCCCCCGCAATATTTAATTCTTCACCACCTTCCTTCATCACAAAAGCGCACCTTCTACCTGCACGGAAAATTGGACTGGTTATGACAGTTGAGAGGGAAACGAACAGGATCCATAACTGCTCATACCAGTAGTGCTAACAGTTACATCATATAACTGAAATGCTTAACTACGATGGTTAAAATGTTTCTCATGAAAGAATATTCGTGATCGTATTGAAGGACTCAGGAGAAGATATGGGTTACTATTGTGCATTGATGATGGGACACAGGTGCAGAATGTGAGAGATGCATTATGGGATATCCCTCTGCAGTGCCACGAGGAGGTGTGTTTTTAAATCACGCTTTTTTCTAATGGAGTTTGGTATGGGACATGATCCGCGTGCCCTCAAAACCAAACGCGCCAATTTTCATCGATGTTGGTGTTTTTGTTTCACACATGTACGCTCGCAAACACACACACACACACACACACACTTGCAAGAGAGGTGCATCATGGAATATCACACCACCGAGTAATCCTATTGCAGTTTCACTAGGAGGTGTGTTTTCAATTGTGCATTTTTCCAATGAGGTTTGGTATGGGACTTGATCTCAGTGACGAGGTTAGTGTTTTTGTTTCACACACACACACACACACACACACACACACACACACACACACACACACACACACACACACACACACACTTACAAGAGAGGTGCATCATGGAATATCCTTCCACATGACGGAGGTGTTTGGCAAATTTTGTATTTTTCCAATGGAGTTTTGTATGGAACTTAATCTGAGTGTCTTCAGAGCAGAATGTGTACATCTCTACTGTTGATATATTGACGTTGATGTTATTGCTCCACACACACTTAGTTGATTCAGTTGACTCCATTCTACTGAAAATCGGTGAGTTTGACACCGTAGGTCCACATAAGGAGGGCGTGAAGTCTCCTCAAGAGCTTCTCCTCACTCCTTACTTCTTCATCATCAGGTTACCTCTCACTTTATAAATCCACCGATTTCCTTGGGAATCCATTCCGGCGCCACAGCGCTCATGCATTATTTCACATCTGCCTTCGCGCTATTGCACATTGGTAGCCGTTTTGTTAACAAGCGAAACCACTTTGGAAACCGTTTGACGCGGGTTTTACAGGCGGTGTGTAAAAATGCACACACACACACACACACACACACACACACACACACACAGCTGCAGGGTTTGTGGAGAAAATGTTTTTTTTCCCCCAAAGACGTGCAGAAGGAATTCACCGCTCAGTGGACCAGGGTTAGACTTTAGCACCACGCTAGGTGTTAGCCACCTGGCTACATCTGTGGTTTATTATCATGTCGTGATGCTAACGTTATGAAGTTAGCATTTACCCTGACATAGCAGGTGTGTGTGTGTGTGTGTGTGTGTGTGTGTGAACTGCAAATTACGGTAATCCTAACCAAATTCAGACTAGTCAGCGTGGGATGGCGTTTCCTGTGTTCCCGCCGTCTCTGGAATGCTTTGCGATTAGCGCCGCAAGAAAATGAGCCATTCTATTGTTTAAAAAGACGCCTGTCACCAACTCACAACAAACTACAAACTGCGCGTGTGTGTGTGCACATACACACACACACACATACACACACACATTCACACGTGTGCCTGCTGATAGGAAAAGTAATTGCTTACCCTAAAATAGTTGGAGCAAATAGGGCGAGAAACTAATTCCGCGTTTATTACAATTATCTCCTCCCTCATTGTCGAACGTGTTCGGAAATTGTGTGAAAATGAATTTCGACTGTCGGGGGGGCAAAGATTAAAAATGAAATGCGGTGAAGTCGCCTAGCGAGCTAAATGGCCACCAGCAGGTTGTCGTGGGTTTGTTGTGTTTGTGTCGTACTTCCTGTTTACCTTTTATCAATGCCAAAGATCTTCCGCGCTTAAGACGACGCTCAACACGTGAACGGTTACGGTCCCACGTCCTGCGCGGCCGATTAAAAGTTGTTTTTCCTGAATCAAAAAGCGTTGCTAGCTTTCCTCCGTGACCGCGGTCCAGTTTGGCTTCTGACATCACTTCCTGTTTCCCGCCTCCCCCCCTTCACACGTTTGATTGGCGGCCACTGGCGGGTTTCTATGACAACCAGCCACGCCCACGGCAAACATATTTATCTAATCTGCGTGATCAATCCCACGATCCCCGTGATTGACAAGTTAAGCCCCGCCTCTCTTGGTTTGGCCCCGCCCCCTCCAGCACCCGCTGAAGAGAATGAACGGTTTAACTCCCGCCGCAGTTGTCATGGTAACCAGTCTGCCGAGCGCTTTCATATCAGTGTGCAGCCCAATCGCCCCTCCCCTTTTGCATTTCTCCAGTTTCTACAATTCCAAGATGGCCGCCCCCGCCAAAGTGCGCTCAAAAAGTGCGGAGAAAATTGTTTTCAGCTGGGATGTGGCTTTCCTCCTCTCCGATTGGTCAATTCAGTCATGATCCTCCAATGGCATCGGGCGATAGGCGGGATTTAGCCAGGAAGGGTCACCTGTCGATCACGAGGCTCCGACCAATGGATGAAAGCATGTGTTCCATATGTTGTGACCATGAAGCATCAACTAGCGGATTAGCCGGTTAGCCGATTAGCTTAGCGGTGCCGGCCTGGATCCAATGAAATCGCACTTTAGTCCATCGCAGAATCCCTGCAAAGCCGCCATCTTGAAGTGGTTCATCGGAACGCCGCGTTCCCGCCTTGTTCCTCGGGTTCCCCCGGCGCCCACCAAAGGCTGCTTTCTTTAACACTGTTTACGACAATTAAAAAGTTCCCTCTGCGAGAAAAAAAACAAACAGTGTGTGTGTGTGTGTGTGTGTGTGTGTGTATAACCAAGGCCCGTTTCAAAAGCCGGCCTCCATCCTTTAATTGCCAATTAACAAGGGCCCATTTAATTGCAGTGGTTTGGGAGGGCAGGCAATTAGCGGCAAAGCTGAACCGAGCTAAACACACACACACACACACACACACACACACACACTTCCCCTTAATGAGAGGCCCATCAGCTCTCCTCTCCTTCTTTTGCACCCCCCGCTGCCCAGCCTGTCGTCTCAGTTTGATGCACCGCCTCAGGTCTCCTTCTTCTGCCTCCACCCGAGCCGTCCAGGAAGCCCCTCTCTTCTCCATCCCTTCATCTCCTCCTTCCCTCCATGACCTCCACGTAGCACTGATAGGACACTTAACTCTTTCCTCAGGTACTTCCTGACCGTCACCCAATTACAGCGTGATATATGGATAGGAGATGATCGCTCGTTCAACCACTTCGGGGATTTATAAATCTCCTCCGTCCTCCTCGGAGGGGAACCTCCGCATCTTCATCTCTGCTGCTTCCTGTCACCAAACCAGTGGCTGGTCCCGCCTCCACTTTTCTCCAACCTTCTTGCAAGCATTTCACCACCTCTTCTCCGTCTGCCCTTAAAGTCCTCCACCTTCTTCATCTCCACCCCCTTGGTTCCCTTTTCTTGCCACCTTCCAGAGCATACCTCCACCTCTAGATGCCCCTCCACCTGTTCCCTGCTCTCACTACAGATCAGTGTCGTCCGCGTACAAGCTAAAAATAACAATATACCGATATTGACCTCGGGGAACGGTTCATTTGCGCGTCGGTTGAAGAACCTTTATCTTCGGGACGGCCAAAAACATGTACTTGTACACATATGTATGTCTGTACACGAGTTCCCGCCAGGTAAGGTACAAAAAAGTGTGTACGTTTTCTGCAAAATGCCCAAATGTGTTTATTGTTTGAGTCTTTTGGGGTCCATCTAAGAGTACTTCTTGTCTCCTTCTATTTCTTTCTTTCTTCCTCGCAGGTTCCTTTAAAGGCATGTGTAAGCAGATAGATCACTTCCCGGAGGATGCTGATTATGAGGCAGATGCGTCCGAGTACTTCCTACGTGAGTACCGTCTGCGTTCGTTTTTTGGGGGGAGGGGCTTGGGCTCGAAGTTCTTGGCGAAGTTCTCGGACCAGCGATGTGAAAGAGTAAAATAACACGACAATATGACAATTGCAGGATGCACAAACAACAAGTGTTGGTAAATAAAGTTCACGTTAGCGCCTAGCTTCGTGTTGGCCTCAATGGGGGACACTGACATAGAAAGTTAGCATTTTCAGTGTAGTGACCTTTCTCCTCAAGAAGATCACTTCATGCTGATTGTGCTAATCCAGGCTGGTTTGGAATTGTTTGGTTTAGTTGGGATCGTCATGTAGCGCGCCGCCCAACGATGAAATTAAATCAACACAAACTCCCGGCCAGTTCGAGCCCCTCCGTGGAAAGTACCACGGCGTATTTATACGTACGCGCAGTACACGGTCTGTAAGGTACAAGTACAACACGCGCCTTGAAAGGCAGGTGAAGGAAATGAGGCGCAGCGGGAGGGTTTTTATGGAGATGATGAAGAGGAGTGCCGGTGGTTCCGCCTGTCAGGAAGCCCGCAGGATTTTGACGAAGAGGGTCAGGTGGCGTGAGTCGGAGAGGCCGACCCTGTGGGGAAAATTGACGGCGACTGTCAGGTGACCTCAGGGTAACAGACAGCGTGGGAACTTGCAGAGGCTTGACATCTGATCTGACATCTAACAGGAAGTAGGAGGTGACCTCGCCACCTATAATAGAGGTACAAGTCAAGTACGGATAGTAGCGACGGTGCCATGTTGTGTCACGGTGACCCCGGTTGTCTTCTGCGCAAGCTTTGGAGTAACAGTATAAAGTATCAAACCACCACAAGGTACGTGCAAAGGAATTATGTCAAACTGGAAATGCGTAGTAGCAAGGGGAAGAAGGGGGGGGTTCAGGACAAAGGCCCCCACGTGGTCGTTTGGGTCGGAGGACTCCGGGATGGGAAGGTGGAGCAGGTGAAGGACGCGGAGCGAAGACACCGCCGCCCGTCCCAGCGGCTCGTCAATTAGGACAGTTCCTTCTATAAATACTCTGGGCTCTGCTATTTGGGTCAAACTTCTCCTGCGTCCTCCTTCCTTCCCCGGATCCCTTGTCTCCTCCCTCCTGCCTCCCGTCCATCTGTTTGTCCATCTCCGCCGAGGCCCGCAAACCTGCCTGACAGCCGGTGGATTGAGACCGCTGAAGCGCGGGATGACAATGGGGGAAGAGGGAGGGTGAGGCATACCGCCACCACCGCCCCCAAAAAAACGACACTTGAACACGCATTGCAGAAGTAACTGTTATTAACATTAATAGCAGAGGGAGTGCCGAAAAGTACCCGTTGAAGTACGAGTAGTAGAAGTTGAAGTCATCAAACCGGTCGAGAAGACGTCACTGCCCCCTTTGGGGAACCTGAATCCCCCTCCCCCTTCTCTTGGATCCGGGGCATGAGCGAGTACCAGGTGGCAACAACAAGGCTACATGTAAAAGTTTGTTCTTGGAGAGAAAGTACACAACTAGCACTTCTGCGCAGAAGCTTCTTAAAGTCGCTACCGACTCCCGCATCCAGGCCAGGACGTCCTTTCCTCCTCCTCACACTTCTGTCAGCTTTGCTCCTCACGTGCACAGAACTGCGAACCTTCCAGGGACCAACAGGCGCCTCGAATCCGTCGCTACCCACGACTTTATGGCACTCATTGTGTATGCCTGTGTGTTTGTGTGTGGGGGGGGCTTTCAAAGGTGGAGCAAAGATCTCTGTCTTAGTTCCCCCCCTTATTCCTCCTCCAACCCCCCTCGGGTAGAGTTTAAGAAGCCGCCAAAAGACCCGTTCCGATAGATAACCCCTGACATCAGTCAGCGGCGCCACTCCGCTATCGCTTCTGCTCCTGCGGTGGCTGAAACAGCGGCGGCCGCCGGCTGCAGGCTGCTCCTCATTTTCTTTCCCTGTGTGTGTGTGTGTGTGTGTGTGTGTGTGTGTGTGTGTGTGCGTGCGCGCATGCTCGTGTGCCGTAAGCTCGGATGAACCGACGATCCTGCGTTTTCTTCATTTCCCCTGCGGTGTGTTGCCATGGAAACCTTTTGAAATGTCTGTGCACTTGCATGTCTGTTTGTTTTTGGAGGGGTTTTTTTGAGGGGGGGGGGATTTTCCCCTGTAACGGTGAAAAGTGCACAGATACATCGACTGATGATATTAAACAAATATATATGTATGTGCATTTATGTATATGTATGTGTATATGTATATACATACTGTTGCAATCAGAAATATTCAACATACAGTTCCAGTACTTAGTGGTGCATCTTTTAGCTTTTATAAGCTCCAACAACTCTTTGGTAGGCGCTTACAAGCTTCTTGCACCCCCTGATCAGATTGCCATCCCGTTCTTCACGTGCGAACACCTCAAGTTCAGTGATGTCCTAGTCGATCCAAGCTCTGGTTGACTAGGAGGCGTGCTTTGGACTGTGGTCTTGTTGGAAAGTCCAATGATCACCAAGTTTTAATGTGTCCAAAGAAGGCGTCTCACACCTTTCCAAAATGACCCCTGATGTCTGGAATGCCCTGAGGCTACCGACCGACATCACCAAGATGGCGGGTGCTGTGTTGAAACAGAGCCCCGCATCAGCAGTGGCCCACCTTCAAGCTTGACCCTGGGGATGGTTGCCCGTCATCAGCTTGGCCTTCTGCACACCAGACATACCCCTGGTCCATTTGTCCAGGCAGGTCCAGTTTGGTGTCATTGGTCCATAGAATTGTCTCCTATAACTCCATAGTCTTAGCTCGGCAACGTCGGAGTCAACCTGGTTGTCTCAGACATTGGATATTTTGTTGCCAACTTGGAGGTCATCTTGGGGTCGTTGTCTTGCTGGAAAGTCTAATGATCTCCCCGGTTTAGTTTGTCAATAGACTGTCTGTTCCTCTTTAAAATGGGCAGGTATTCCTTGGAACACCATCAAGATTGCCAGTCATCCATGACCCACTACCATGCTTGACCCTGGGGACGGTATGCTTCTTGTCATCCGCCTGGGCTTTTGCACACTGCCGGTCCTTTTTGTCCAAGCAGATCAAGTCTGCTGTCATTGGTCCACAGACCAGTCTTCCTAAACTCCACAGTCTTGCTCCTGGCGTATCCTAGACGACTTTTGATGTCCCTTGTGGTCAAATGTGGGGTTCATCTTGGGGATGCAGCTATGAAGGCCCAGATTCAGTGCACATCTTGGAGTTGCCAAGGAGCCTTCATCAGGTCATCCTGTAGGTGACTTCTAGTCTCTTTGTTGTCCTGACTAAGCTTGTCAAGGATTTTGTCCCCAGCCATACAAGTCAGTGTCTGCTCCATATGTTCTAAATTTCCTTGTGATGCTCCCAATGGTGATCCATGGAATGTTATATTTTTTTTGGAAGCCTTTTGTACCCAAGACCCTTCTTCTTGAAAAGCTCCTTTATCTTTTCCGTGATTGTGACTCACCCTGAAAACCCCCTTGTACCGCTTGAATCGCCCTGGAGTTCGCAAGGCTACCCAAAAAGATGGCCGCCCCTCGATATCGACGATGAACCGCTCGGGCCGACGGATTCTTCATCCAAGGTGGACCGGCGCTCCGGCGCCGCTCAAACCTCGTGGCGGAACGGAGCCAACGAGAGGGAAAAAAAAAAAACAACAAAACAAACCCGAACAGCGAGCGGTGGAGGCGAGAACACAGACGACGGCCAGGGGAAGCCGCTGAAGTCGATCCAAACCCGACAAATCAGATTTCCCTCAAACCCTCTGTTTGAACGCGGCGCTAAATCACAGCGAGAGGCTTAGAGATTGCTGTTGATGAATCAATGAGGAACACAGAAATCGTTCCCGGGAAGCTTTTTTTTTGGGGGGGGGGGGGGATTCTGGGGTTGTCGGGGGCAACCGCCTCACAGAAACAACACGGACGGACGGCGTGTTCTTATTAGCTCGACGGAACAGCGTTTCTCAGCCACGCGAAAAAGGGGAAAGATGGGTACACCAGCCCAGCACCCTGCTTAATGATGACATCCTGGATGTGGGAGGAGGTGGAGAAGGTGCAGGAGGTGGAGAAGGTGCAGGAGGGGGGTTGTCTTTTCTCTCTCCGTGGTTGCGGCTGATAGTAAAAACTCCTGTAGGAGGGAGGCTGCTGCTGCTGCTGCTGCTGCTGCTGCTGCTGCTGCTGCTGCTGCTCGCCATTACATAACGGCGTGTGCAAATTCACCCCGGAGAGAAGAGGCTGGGGGTTGGGTGGGCCGAGAGGTTCGGAAAGGCGGCCGCGGCGGGAGGCCGAGGGATCCTGCCGGATTGGTCGACGAACGGGTGATCCGGGCCGGTCGCCGGCCGCCATCACGGACGCCACCCCCTTCGCGACTCGGCAGAACGCGACAAATACGCATGCAAATCTGCCATATGACGGCTAATGACACTGCCTGCAGTGTGAAACTGTTTCCCCCACACACACACACGCACACACAGCCACACACACACACACACACACACCATGACAGCCTGTATCTGCAAAGTATATGTTAACAGCTTGACAGGAAACAAAGCTGATACTTCCATGGCTAGCCTGATGCTAATAATTGCAGCTAGCTTTTAGCCTTAGCATGATGACACTGCCTGCAGTGTGAAACTGTTTGCCCCAGACGCACGCACAAACACACACACACACACACACACACACACACACACACACACACACACAGGGACACACAGACACACACACACACATAGCAACACACTCCCAGACAGCCTGTATCTGCAAAGTATATGTTAACAGCTTGACAGAAAACAAATCTGATACTTCCATGGCTAGCCTGATGCTAATTATTCCAGCTACCTCTTAGCCTTAGCATGATACATTAGAATCCTGTTGGTGTCCCTGTCACCGGATGAACCCCCCCCTGCGCCTTGTGCTAATCCCGCCTGGATTTCTGGGATTCTATCGTACCTCATACAAGTTGTTTGTTGCTTCAAGCTACCTGTTTGCTAGCTTGGTCCTGCAGCTATTGTTACCCACAAAATAATCAACCACCATGATTCCTAGGCAGTGATCTTATAACAAGACTCCATCAACCAGCTAGCCATAGCTATTAGACAAATGATTCCCCATTATCGTCAGGTCTGCAGAGTGTGCCAGCGCGGTAGGACGCTAGGACGCTAGGACGCTAGGACGCTAGAACGCAACTCCGGCCTCCTGTGTCCCATATGAGCTAATTCTTGATGTATGGGCCGACTGTCCGTCATATTTCTGCCCCCCCACCCAACCGCCCATCTGCTAATATTACATACGAACCCGGACGCCCTTGAAATCCGAGCTGGTGTGTGCCGTGGCCGCGGCGGCGGCGGCGGCGGCGGTAGCACAGCCTTAGCCGACAACCCGCCCCCTCCAATTTGGAACAATGTTCGTTTTCTCAGCTGAAGGGGTTTGATAACGAGTGTTTTTTTTTTTTTTTTTTTTAGTTTTCGTCCCACGGGGGGGCGCAACGCGTCAAGATACACAACATGTGGTGTGTTTGTCTGTGTGTGTGTGTGTGTGTGTGTGTGTGTGTGTCGGTATCGTGACCGGGATTAGATATGGGGCGCAGCTCAGCTCCGGCCTGAACCGGCTTCACACTCACACACACACACACACACACACACACACACACACACACACACACACAGAGGCACAAATTAGGGCTCTGCAATGTGTGTCTGCAGCGGGCCGGAGCGAGACGTTCAAGGTCGAGTGAGAAAACGGGACTCAAGCACGTCCTCCTTCTGCGGTTCTCTGCTGCTAAGCTGAGAGCGCGACATTTGGACCAATCGGAAGAGCCCGTTTCTATCGGCATCGCTAAACAATGCAAACTAGCCGGCGGAGGCTGTTATTCTAATTTTCACGTGAAAAGGTAGCATACTAGAACGTTAAAATATTTAGATACACTTTAGCTAGCCAGGAGATCCTGGAGTAGTAGTTAGCTTGCTCCGCTACGTGAGCTAGTTTGGGGGTTAGCTTGTAGCCCCTTTCCACAACTGGGTACTTTTTCATTGTGAATAGCACTTGGTACTTGTGGAGTATATCCTCTGTTGACGTTCAAAGCGACGCTAAAACGTGACCTGGACAGGCCGGTGGCTGCTGATTGGGTGCCGTATAAAGTAACTAGCTCTGCATGTTAGCATGGCTGCTAGCATGTGGCCTTCTCTGGCTCTTCTTTTGCCCTGTTGTGAGCAGAAGCCAGAATATCCGCCATCTCTCGTGCGTCCGTCACTGGTGGTGTGTGGTGTGTGTCGTGGCGCGACAATTGTTAGCGCCGCCGTGCTACGACAACCCTGCCCACTTTGACACGAAGCCACGAGCCAACGGAATTCCAGCTCCTAGCCGAGCTAGCACAACGATGGTAGCGTGCCGCTGTTCCGAAATGAACACATAATAGTACGATCGGGTCGGAACCCTTTCAGTAATATGAATTATCACTAGGAATTACTCAGTTTGGTGCAAGTGGCGCCCCCTGGTGGCCGGGAGGTCAAATTGCAACCAGGTCAATGAGATCTTTTAAGACCGTGAGATAACTCAGTCGTGACTGAATGACGTAATATTTTGGAGTTGATAATTGCAAAGTAAATAACTGCTCAATTTTCACAATTTTTTAAAAATATTTACATTTTTATTCACATCAGATTTGAGTCCAGAGTGCCAACCTATTGCGGACCTCGGGAGCCCTTTGGAGCTACCGGAGCATGCCGTGTACACACACACACACACAAACACACACACACATAGAGGACCCCGATTCACTGAACTCTCTGGGAACGTCTATTATTAGAGCGCCATACGTGACGCCAAGGCTCGGCGGCCGTGCGCTCGGAGACACGTGATGTCATCCGCTGATGTCATCAAGCTGCTCGCTGATGTCACTGCGGCTATTTTGGGGCGGCGGCGTTGCGACGGGGGGGGAAATCATGATTTATGCGGATAATGTGGCGCGATAGCAACTGGCGGCGCTGCTCGAGCACCCTTCTGCACACACGACATACACACACACACACACACCACTGAGTGTGTGTGTGTGTGTGTGTGTGTGCGCGTGCGCAGGTTAATTTCTATGTTTTTCTTTGCATTGAAGGATTTTTCCAGATGTCATGTCACAAAGACATTTTATGCGCTTCGTGAACGTGTACTTCGAGCTTACATGCATGCACACACACACACACACACACACACACACTTGCACACCGACGTGCACAGCCATGCTTCTAATCCCGAATGCGGTGCTTTCAGTCACACCGTTACTGTGTAAACACGTTTGTCTCCCCGCAACATGGGAAATACAAGGCACACACGTACGCGTGCACACGCCCGTGCACACACCCGCACACACACACACACACACACACAGTTTTCCCCTGAAGCTGTTTTGCAGTTTTCTGCTACCACATGTTCTTTGCTGTTGGGCTCTCCCACGTGGGTGGAATCAGTGCATGAGTTACAAGTCAGATACGTGCACGCTCATCTGTGCTCATTTATGTGTGTGTGTCTGTGTGTGTGTGTGTGTGTGTGTGTGAGCGGCTTGCTTCCTGCGTGGGTTGCATGCAGTGTGTATGGGAACACCCCACTCTGGACCAAGCGAGTGAGTGGATGAGAGGTTGATCGATGAGTGTGTGTGTGTGCACTTTGTAGCTTGTTGAGTGTGTGTGTGTGTGTGTGTGCACATAAAACAGACGATGCACTATACTTTGTTTATATATGTCAACGCGTGTGTGTGTGTGTGTGTGTGTGCGTGTGTGTTCAATACAGGGACCTCCCGTGACGCCCCCCCACCTCTATAATTCAGCCACAATTACAAGGCACTCCTCTGCCGCAGCTAATGAAACCATAAGTCAGGCGGACAAACACACACACACACACACACACGCGCGCGCACGTACGCACGCACACGCGCTACTGCAGCAGAAGCGAGCAAGCGAGCGGTGGGTGAAGCGATGGGAGGGCGGAGGCCTAAAAAGAGAAAGAGAAAGAATAGGGTTCTGAGGAGCAGGTGTACTTTAGCGCGTTAGCATAGCGGTGGTGGTGGGGGGGGGGGGTGGGGGGGGTCGGTGTGTGGGAAAGTGTAAGCACACACACACACACACACACACACACGTGCACGATCCGGTGACGATTTGAACAAAATCACCCAGTTCATTATCAGGTTATTACCTCATTATTACAACATTACGACAACACAATGTGAAAGATGACACATGCAGGTATGTGTGTGTGTGTGTGTGTGTGTGTGTGTGTGTCTTCACCTTGAAGACAGTTTTGCACTGAGGAGGAGAGACAGGGTTAAAATCAAGAGGATGAAGGAGGAGGAAGAGGGGTCACCTTAACCTTCCGTCGTCTTGGTTTAAAGACTTTCTGGAACCCATTTTGACGAAGACGATGACTTTCGCGCTTTATTATCGTTTATTAACGTGTAATTAACGTGTAATAACACGTAAGTGTGCATTAATATGTAATAACATAATTAGCTATCGATCCACAGAGGGTCACCAAGTGTGTGTGTGTGCTGACGGTCGATGGGGACTGTCATTCACTGTGTGTGTGTGTGTGTGTGTGTGTGTGTCCAGGTGCGGTGCGGGCCTCCAGCATCTTCCCCATCCTGAGTGTGATCCTGCTCTTCATGGGGGGGCTCTGCATCGCCGCCAGCGAGTTCTACAAGTCACGCCACAACATCATCCTCAGCGCCGGCATCCTCTTCGTTTCCGCAGGTACGAGGGCGGCCGGTCGCCATGACGACGGCTCGGTTAAAAAAATCCAATCGGCGCTTTTTTTTAATGCGCTTTTGTGTACTATTTAGCTATTTTTTTACAGCAGCCAATCACGTCAAGGCGCAGTAACTCACGCACTTGTGGTTTGAGGTGTAAATAAAGTAATCAGATTACTTTTACCCGACGTATCAAGTCATCCGAAATGAGAAACACACTTAATTTGAGGTTACTTGCTGAGTGACGGCAGCGGTGACAGGAAATGCTTTGCTTTTATTTTAGTGAGTACCGCGCACACACACACACACACACACACACACACACACACACACACCCTGACGTGGCGGTAAACCGGCGTGCGAAGTAGGTAACGTGAAAAACGGGCTGACCGCGTCACCTGTCCCAGGTGATCTTTATCACACAGCAGGTGTGTGTTGTGCCTCCAGAGCATCTTTGACTCCACGTGTGTGTGTGTGTGTGTGTGTGTGTGTGTGTGTGTGTGTGTGCCCTGGTCCCGGGCCATGGCCCACTGCGCTGCACTAGATAACCGCTTCCCCTCCGAGTCAGAAGCCGCCCCTTCCCTCGCCGTCTGTCTGCCGTTGCCGTGGCGAGGAGGCGGCCGCTGGGACCCGCTCTAAAAATAAGGCGCCCCTGTTACTCCTCGCCGCCGCCGCCGTCCCAGCCAGGACCTCCTCCTCCTCCTCATTTGTCCGAAGAGACGCGGCGGAGGCTCGACGGCGCCGTCGCCGACCCGCAAACCCTCCTCGAGCATCACCTGGTTGCTAGGCGACCCCGCATCAGGACCGCTCCCTGGAAACCTCACATCCGCCGCGCCGCCGGTTCCCGCCCGGGTCTCGCTCTTCGCTACGCCCTCAAACCGCATCCCGCGCACGTGCACACACACGTGCACGTCACATGACCCCTTTTTTTTTTTTTTTTTTTTTCTGGCGCCGAACCAACATCGGCCTCGACCTTGAGCGGCTAATCCCATTCAGCGCGACTAATGAACGCCGGGCGCCGCTGACCTTATTACGGTTTCGCCGGCGGCGCTCTTACTTTGAAATTCAGCCGCGTGGCGTTTCCTCGACGTTAACACACGTGGAAGAATCGATTCGCCGGCCGCAGCGAGGAGTTTATGTGTGTGTGTGTGTGTGTGTGTGTGTTGGGGGGGGCGCTGACTAACACACACCTCCCTCTCTCCTCCGGTCCAAGGCCTGAGCAACATCATCGGGATCATCGTCTACATATCAGCCAACGCCGGCGACCCGACCAAGAGCGACTCCAAGAAGAACAGCTACTCCTACGGCTGGTCCTTCTACTTCGGCGCCCTGTCCTTCATCATGGCCGAGATGGTGGGCGTGCTGGCCGTGCACATGTTCATCGATCGCCACCGGGAGCTGCGCGTGGGGGCGCGGGCTGCCGACTACCTCCAAGGCGCGGCCATCACGCGCATCCCCAGCTACCGCTACCGCTACCGCCGCCGCTCGCGCTCCTCGTCCCGCTCCACGGATCCCTCGCACTCCCGCGAGGCCTCGCCGGTGGGCCTGAAGGCCTTCGGGACGCTGCCGTCCACCGAGCTGTCCATGTACACACTGCCCAAGGGCCAGACAGGCACCCCGACGGCCACCTATAACTCCACGGAGAGGGACCACAACTTCCTGCAGGTCCACAACTGCATCCAGAAGGACCTGAAGGACTCGGGCGGCCACGGCAACACGGCCAACCGCCGCACCACGCCTGTATGAGACAGACAGCCAGACCTCAGACCTTGCACACACACACACACACACACACACACACACACATGCACGGAGGGAATTCAGGGGGAGGCAGCGAAACGTATCGCGGCATGGTGGTGGTGGTGGTGGTGGTGGTGTTTTGTGGTGGTGGTGGTGAGGAGGAAGATGCATTTAAAAGAAAAAAAAAAAAAAAAAGGAGAAAAACGCGCATGATTTCCCCATCTATCGTTTTTTTTGGAAGATTAGCGACGGTCGGGTGCAGGAGGAGGAGGAGGAGGAGGAAGAGGGGAACCGGAATTTATATTTTTTACTCTTCCTCAGTCCGGTGGAAACGGGAGGGCCCTGCCTATGATCCCGCCCTCGCTCGCGCTGCCATCCCATAATCGCCCCCCCCCCCCCTCCACACACACACACACACACACACACACACACACACACACACACTCCTGGAACCCCACTCACCTCTTCAGTTGCCGCATCCTATTGATTTCGTCTTTTCCTCGCATCGATACTGTGAAGCGACGCGGCGTGAGATTTTAGTGGGGGGGGGGAGGGGGGATTCGGGCCGCGCCGAGAAAAATAAATAAAATAAATAAAGAAAAAAAGTTAAAAAAAAAAAAATAACACTAGTTAATATATGTATTGATTATATATGAATATATGAATATATATGTTAATAAATCATGACTAGACTTCCCTGGTGCAAAACAAGAAGAGGAAGAAAAAAAAAAAAAAATCATCTATAGCAGTAACTTACAAGTGAAAACTGAAATCGAGTCGTCATGGAAACCGATCCCGTCTCGACAAACCGATATCCGTTAGTGCTAGGTCACATGATCTCATCCTCTTTTCTTTTTCTTTCTTTTTTTACAGCGAAAAATAGCAAAAAAAAAATAAAATAAACAAAAAAAAAAAAAACTTTGGCCTTCCGCCGAACCCTGGCAGCCATCTTTGTTTTGGGCAAAAGGGGCAAAAGATGGCCTCGCTTTTTTTTTTCCTCCCCTTTTTTTTTTTTTTCCCTCCCTCCCCCCCAAATGAAAGAAGTGGTTGACGGAGGGCGGGGGGGTCGGGGGGTCGGGTTGGGGGGGGGGTCGAAAACTCGGCAAACTTGAAGAAGACTGTGGACAATGAGGCGTCACTACTGCCAAAGACACAGAGTAGTACGTGCCAGAGAACATTGCTACCAGCAAGGTGAAGCTAAGAGAGTCCAAAAAAAAAAAAAATCAATAAAATAAAACAAAAATAAAAAAAAGAAGAATTTACATGCATGCTGATCAAAATAAAAAAAAAAAAAAATCATCCGATCTGCTTTTAAGGAACATGTTTTGAATAATGATTACCATATAAGGGCGGCGGGCGTGACAAAGTAGAACTTAATGTTACAGTACTGTGTCTATTTCCTTTTACTTTTTCCTCTCTCTCTCTCTCTCTTTCCCTTCCAAGACGGGACTTCGTCACGCTCTAGGAACAAACTCCGGAGAACATATCAAGGCTTTTTATTTTTCTGATCTGATTGGTCGGCTTCCCGTCCCCTTCCCCGTCCCCCTCCGTTGTTTTTTACGTTTGTGTCGTTGTAAATGAGGACTTTTAAGACGAACGCACGGAGAAGCGTGATAATCTTTTTTTTTTTTTTTTTTTTTTTTTTTCCGGGTGCCAAAAACTGAATGATTCTGAACTTGAACGGTAAATAAAAAAATGACCCCCCGACCCCCCTCCACCACCACAACCCCCCCCCCTCCTCCACCCGCCACCGCCACCCAGGGAGCAGAGCGAGTCTTTATTTGTGTCGTTTAAAAAAAAAAAAAAAGATAAACCAAGGGAATGTTTCCAGGAAGTCGCCCGATTAGCCTCGAGTCGGCGCCGGTTAGCCTCGCGTCCGTACTTCCTACTTCCTGTAAATCTCCTTGATATAAGATTTTAGCACTTTAGCGTCTTTACTAGCAGCTGAGGTTACTAGCCTGTCCGCTAGCTCTTTTGCTAGCACACATACGCGAACCGACGCCAAAATTTAGAAAATGACTTCCTGTTTTTTGATCTCACGTGTTCTTTGCTAATGGGCTAGCCCTGACATTAGCACGGGCGGGTTCGAGCCGAAAGGTGCCGGCGCCGCGCGGCGTTCCTACGGCGACCCGGGAGGGTCTCGAACCCGAGAAGAACCTCTCAGAACCCAGAAGACACTGGGTGGGGTGGGGGGGGTCGTAACCGTGGCTCCAGTGCTTTTACTGTGAAAAACCCCGGGGCTTCAGTGAAACAAGAGGCACGGCCGTCACGAATTGTATTATAAGTACAAAAAAAAAAAAAAAAAAAAAAAAAAAAAAAAGAATTGTGATTAAAAATATACGAATAAAAAAAAAACAAAAAAACCCCAAAAACGTCGTCTCGAATCCAACTGTGTTGTTTCCTGGATGCTCAGACGCGGAAGTGACACACAAAGACTTTCAAAATAAAGGTGTCTTGGAGGGGAGGTCAAAGGTCAGCGGGTTAGCATTGCTAACATTAGCACCCGCCATCACAGTGAAGATGAGGCAAGGGGGTGGATCTGTTCCGGATTGATGTTTTTGGACATTTTTTCTTTTTTTTTTTTTCCCGACTGAACCCCGAAGCTGCATCCGGACGAGCGGCGACTCTTCATCGCGGGGTTTTTCTTCGGGGTTAACGGCGGCGTGCAAACGCGGCGTTGGCCTGCTCGCTTTAATACCGTTACTGTCATCCAATTTACCCCCCCCTTCCTCCTCCTCCTCCTCCTCCTATCACAAACTGCGCCTTCTTCCCCTTCCATCGCTCCGTCAGCGGCAGAATAAATGTCAAATTCTTCAACATCAGCCTCGATGTCCTGCTGCATCGCTTCCGTCGCCCCCAACCCCATCCTCCCCTCCACCCCCGTTGCGATGATCAAAGAGGCAGGCATGTCTCTCTGCAGTGCTGCTGTGATCACTGAAGAGAGGCGAGCGGGGGAAGGCGGCGGCGGCGGCTTTGGGAAGAGAGGGGGAAGGGGCGGCGCAGATGGGACGGCGAGCTGGATTCTAGCGCCGCACTGCCCACCGCTGGCTTGGAGGTTCAACGCGATTTACTGCACTGGTGCATTGGTGGTACACAACATGGGTGTGTGTGGATCATTGTTAGCATGTGTGTGTTTGTCTGAGGATACTTTTTAGCGTGAGATATGAAAAGCATTTGCACCCTGATGTGGCTGAACGTTAGCACAGTGTCACAACACACACACACACACACACACACATACATGGTGTTTCCATGCTGCGTCATGTTGTT
The DNA here is from genome assembly GCF_037954325.1 of Fistularia commersonii. Taxonomy (NCBI): domain Eukaryota; kingdom Metazoa; phylum Chordata; class Actinopteri; order Syngnathiformes; family Fistulariidae; genus Fistularia; species Fistularia commersonii. Next base: position 3,958,429 of record NC_141295.1, on the reverse strand, counting down.
GTTGTCATTCCCGACAGAAATTGACAGGGAAATGGATCATTTTGATTGAGTAAAATAAAAGTAAAATAAGTGAGTAAAATAGTTATAAAAGTAATGAAAACAATCATCATCATCATTATTAGAAATAAAAATGTTTTAATTATTACAACAATAACAAAAATAATACATCAAGTAACACGATGATTGTTAGATCTTATAATTGTATTAAAGAATTATAAATACCGAAAACAATGAAAAAAATAAATGTATAAAATTATGATTCAAAAAATCAAGGAAAAGGAAAATTTTATTGGAGTAAAACAATGAATAATCATGATAATACATACTATTAAAATGTATCATTATATTGAATAATACATCCAAATGATAGTAATAAGAAAAAAGTAAGATCATAAAAACAATTTAAAAAGGAACATTTTTATCGGTGTAAAAGAATGAATAATAATAGTAACAGCTGTGAGATAAAAATGTGATAATATATAAAGTATATTTAAATTCAACTAAAAAGTGTGATTTTGGAGGCAAAACCTGCGACATCATTTCGAAATAATAATTCAAAACTAATGGCTGATTTGCTGATTGGCCGTCCGTCTTCACCCTGAAGTCACACACTGGGGATAAAAGTGAGCTTTCTGCTGGTTTAATAATAATCCGTCGAAGCACCTGGATGGACGTCACTCACCCGGCCACTTCCTCCGGTTCCCTCCTTCACCTCCAGCGTTTCGGGCCCAAACTATTTCCTGGGATCAGGCCGGACGACCCGGCTCTTCTCACAGGTTTGGGATTCTCATTTTCCTTCTAGAAAAGTCTCAAGTCGGCTTCGTACAAATGATGATGACGATGGCACTGCTTCCTTTTCCCCTCCGCGCCGAAAAGACCCACGTTGTCGTCTTGCAACTGAAAACACGTGCACTTCCTGCCTGCGTTTGCAACTTCCTGCTTCATCTCCCCTGCAAGGCGCGCCCATCTACTAGATGCAGCAGTTTTGGTATTTACCTCACACGCACACACACACACACACACACACTCCCTCCCCCAGCTACGGCCGCTTGTAACACTTAGCACCTTCATTAGCCATTATGCTAACTCGCATCCTTAAATATGCTGATCTCAACCTGTCCCGCTGCATGTGTGTGTTTATGTCTATGTGTGTGTGTGGATGGTTTCCTTGTGGATGGTTAGGGGCTGCACACACACACACACACACACACACAGACACACACACATACTCCTTCCCCGAGCTACGGCCGCTTGTAGCACTTAGCACCTTCATTAGCCATTATGCTAACTCGCGTCCTTAAATGTGCTGATCTCAACCTGTCCCGCTGCATGTGTGTTTATGTGAATGTGTGTGTGTGTGTGTGTGTATGTGTATGTGTGTGCAGTCTCTAACTATCCACGACCCAAATAGCGTCTCTTGCTAGCTGTTCAGCCCCTTGGGGGGGTTCACGTTAATGTTAGCATGTTCACCCAGGAGGCTATCCAGACCTGGAACACGTTAAAAACACACAAATCTCGGGAGCGTTGTTAAAAATCAGGACTTGGGAAAGCGGTTTTTTTTTTTTTTCCATTTTGCAAATGGCGGCCTTCTGCCTCGACCGCCTGCCACTGCGGCAGCCCCTCTTCCCCCCCACGCCAATCCAATATCAGCGGAAATGAATGCGCCTGAAGCAATAAGCGGCGCCCACACGCCGCCCGCCATCTTTATTAAGCAATAACCCCGAGACGGGAGACTCGGCTCCTTTTTTGTTTTTTAATTCCCAGGACGGGGAAACACATCTGCTTCGCCCTCGAGAGAGTGAAAAACTGTCCATATTTAACTGGATTTTGACAATACTCGTGAATGATTGTGTAATAAAAGCTCGGGAGAACAAACATGGAGGCCGGAGGGATCCGAGGCGCCGCGATCGCCGACGGATTCGGTCGGGAGGAGTTTCGGGATTTCTAGGTGGAGAAGTTTGGTGGATGACGTGGCTACGACCCGCTTCCTCCCAAAGGCGGCCCATCTGGATTTGACCACCAACTTCGTGGCTTCGGCCGGCCAACGCTCAGGCGTCAGACCGTTAGATTCAGATTGTGCGGGGAAGGAGGCGGAGCTTCGGGTTCCGGTCGTGACATTTTAAAAAACGGAAACGTAGTGGGATTACCCGCTGCGCCGTCAGCTGGTTGCCATGGTGATCAGCGCCCCCTGGACGCGACGACACACTCGTCTTTTTGCAAGGGCTCCAGTCTGGTGTCGGACTTGGTTCTCCGGGTTTCCCTCGGACGGTCGGTAAGCGATTTGAAAAACTGGCTGAGCGCTTGTGAATCCCTGCGATTGGCTGGCTGTGCGGCCCGGGTTAAGCTCCGCCTCCCGCTCCGTCTTGCAGAACGTGAAGGAAGCAGGAACGTGATTTAACAAAGATAAAGAATTTATTGACTTTCCCCGGTATCAGCGTGTCGAAGCAGACTCATGGTCTATCCTGGACTCAGGTTCTGGATGGCCTCCCTGCGCTCCAGGTACAGGGAGTGGAAGGATTTGGCTAAACTGAGGAACGGTGCATCGCAGTTGTCCATGTCCTTCTGCAAGACACACACACACAGGTGTCACATACATCGTCCGTGGACTCGGTTAGATGGTCTTGTGGAACTCACCGCAGATGTCTCGTGGTACTCCAAGCCCTGGCTCTGGGCCCAGTCCCGGGCCGCGGGCCCCTGCACCTCCCTCCTGCCGGAGAGGTCCGCCTTGTTTCCCACCAGGACACCTGAAACACGCCGTGTGTGTGTGTGTGTGTGTACGCGAGCAAAGATGTCGGACGAGGGGCGGGGGTTACCTGGGACGTGGAATCCGCCGCAGCGGGCGCGGACCCTCTCCGTCCAGCGGCTGCAGCTGGCGAACGTCTGCTGGCTGGTCAGGTCGAACACCAGACAGAGCAGCGACGGCTGGCCCCACTGCAGAGGGAGCGGGTCAAAGATGGCGGTCGGAACGGTCCATTCTGGCGGGGTTGTGGGGGGGGGATCATACCATTTTCTCACAGGCCTCCGCTAAGGGCTCTTTCCCCGCAGAGTCGATGATGTAGAGCTCCTGAACGGGAAGGAAGAAGGTATCTTAGTCTGGAACCGGCAGCGGCGGCGGACATTATCTACACCTGTCAATCACACATCTGGCAGCGGGGATTGGTTAAAACCCGAGGAAGGGGGCGGGACTTACCACACTGTCGCCGGTCTCCGGGATCTGGACACACTTGGTCAACAGCTCAGCCCCTGTCGTCTGACAGACAAACAGCATTTCGGCTTTAGTTCAGAGTCACACACACACACACACACACACACGCACACATGCGGCGGCACTATAAACCATCTGTTATGATTCATTGTAACATCTCGACACTTGTGTTGCTAATTACCAGCTCGGCGCCGTCCAAGTCCTCTCCTGCACGTGCGTCTCCACGGTGCCATTAGTCTTTGTCATAAAGAATAGTAATAAAAAAGGGGGAGGGGGGGTTCCCCTCTTTGTCTAGGGCGACCCCCCCCCCCCCCCAGAATCCCCCCAACCTTCCCTGGGCCCATTAGCAACCAGATTAAGACGTACCGAGACTTAAACATCAGCCGAGCTTCATCTGTAAGCGCTAAAGAAAGTCGGCTTTGTGTGTTTCGGACGTTTCCCGACTTCATTCATATTTCACATGTAATCTGATTACTCACATCCGGACCCAGACGAGTTCTTGCTAGCGTCCCTGAACCCACCAGGGGCGTCTCAGTCCCGTCTTTGACCTTTGCCCCCCAGACATGGACGCTGACCACTGCTTCCTGAAAACAACTGGATCACGGTGGAAACTACAACTTTACCTCCACTTCCTGTTTGCTCGCGCCTGTTCTATCGGGGCAACCTTGAAGAGGCAAGGCGAGGTTTTTTTTCTCCCACACACATACACACACACACAAACACACGCACAAACCAGACGTCACCTTCAAATTCAATAATTTATATCCTGCAGGCTTGATTTCCTTTTTTTTTTTCTCCCCCCCATGTCCTCGGCGACATGACGGACACCTAATGGAACTGCCTCGGCCAGACACAAACACCATCGTTTACCGATTCCTCCCAACACACACACACACACACACACACACAGAGTGCAGCGGCTCCTCTCCGGAGCAGCCTAATGAGCCGCTGCGATGCAAAGGATGCCTCTCGCCAGAATGTCAATGAGGGCCTATTACTAACAAATAAGCTCGGAATATTGCTAACGGGCCGTTTGACATTTTCAAAGGGAGACGTGAGCGGAATGGCCGACGGCCGACACTACCCTTCAAAAATCAAAAAAAAGTCCGAGCACCGAGGAGCGGCGTGGAGGCGAGGAGCACCTTGTCGCAGTGCTGTTTCTTCAGGGGGGGGGGTCACATCTGATCAAGCGTGTTAGCCCACACACACACCAGCGGTGAGAGTGTGTGAATACGTAATCGACATCACAACATCACCGCACACACATGTAGACGCCGTGTCCCGACAGGAAAGGGTTCGCGCAATTGAGAAGACTTTTCCCTGCAGGGAGTCTGACAGGCGACATCGAAGATAGTCAACTTGAGCGCGAGGGGGAAAAGGCCTGTTTTGCGGAGATGCAGTGGGAAGGCGGAGAAGGTTGACGGTTTGCTTTAGCTTCGTCTAAATCGTCAGCGGGGATGAATAAGGGAAGTCAGGAAGCTCCTCAGACGTCATTCTGAACCAGGCGTTCACCCTGACTTCACCCCCACGGACAATTACTACTAGCCTTAGCACGCTAGCGCTGACGCCAGCTAACAGATGAGTCGACGGGTGGATGGACGGCTGACCGAGAGTCGAGGACGTTCGCGCACTCCTGCCTGAGGAGACCGCGAGACGGACTTTCTCGTAACTCGGTGTCGACTGAGCCGGCATGATAATACTTAGCCTTGTGGCGGGAGCCGCTTCAAGTGGGCTTTTTAGCTGTTGCATAGCAACAGCAGCGGCTGAGACCCGACCGTTTTCTTTCAGCTGGCGGAATATACGCCAGACACGATGGCGTTCTGCGTGGTAGAACTTCCACGTCTGTGAGCCCAGCTCGCCCTTCAGCAGACACACGCACGTGGCCGGCCGGAGCTAATTCCAATTAAACCGCCGATTATCTGCTTTTAATCACTGGGGTGTTTGTTAGAAACACGGCTGAAAGGACATTTATCGACCTCAGCGAGATTTTTGATAATTCTCATGGGTTTGTTTTTCCCCATACGGCCGACGGTATAGCGTGTTGCAATAAGGCATACATGCGTGTGTGTTTTCGTACGTATACTTGTCCACTACCTGTTACGGGTAGCCTTCCAGAATCCCGCTGTATTAATTATCGACTCTTCCGTCACCTCAGAACACCTGATACTGCTGACACAGCAGGCGTGCAAGATACTCACACACACACAAAAAGCATTGAACACACGCGCAAATAGTCAATAGCCATAGAAACACTGACGGAGCGAATCGGCGAACAGCAGCGACCCGATATATAGAGTCAGGTTAATGACACGCTTCCCTCCCCAGTGCAGATTTGCATAAATAATGCAGATTAGCATTAACCGCATCAGCATTAATTGGTACAATATGCTGCGCTGCACTTCGCTGATTCCAGCGGCGGGGGGTTGAGGGTGGGAGTCCTTGAGAGAGAAGAGGGGAGTGTGGATTTGTTACCGGTGCTCCGGAGCACTGCGGGGCGTCTCAGCCTTGACAACATCCGTCCCCCCAGCGGACGGGTTTCCGAAACTTTTCAGGCCCAGGGGATGAGCCGGGTGGAGACGGGTGGTTCTGAGTCCCGGACCATTCTGGTTCGCGGGGTGACACACAAACTTGCTAGCTCTTAAATTTATTGAGAAACTGGATATATACCCTCTTTTACTTTTTGTACTGTTCAACAAACACTTCAGTCAGTTCAACTTCACGCTTTGCTGAATTGCAAGACAACCCACGTTGGTTTTTTTGATCATGTCTTACTGATATTAAGAGGCCATCCAAATGAATTCATGATTTATTGCTCATTTTTTTCACCATGTCTTTTTATTGTGCTTGTGTCACTGATTTTAAGACGTGTAATCTCTGAATTGTGTTTTACTTAATTAAGTCCTTGCGCTCCGTAGTGACTAATCGCCTCCCCGATTAGCGGCTGAGCTGAGGCTTGACGCTGAAACCATGACAGAATATTTACTTGAAGTGAGCGTGTGCCTCAGAGCACAGTCCAATCCCTAAATCCTGCAACCACTTGTGTCATCTGTTTATTCTGCAGCCGGTGGATACTACAGATAATTCACGACGAGAGGTCTCTGTGCGCCAACACATGAACACATCTCCCTCAGCGGCGGCGTGTCAGAGATGGAAAATAAAAAAATCACCTTAAGAATACAGAGGAAGCTGATGTTCATACAAATGAAATCCACTATCTACTGTTGTTTCCATTCACACTGGAATAATCTTGATTTTCATAAATGCCCAGGTCATTCCAGGTTGCTTTACATTGTGTTTTGACACGTTTTCTGTTGAAACCGGTGCAAGTAATAAACACACAAATCGGAATAGTTTGCAAAACATTCACTTTTAATTTTGATACTTTCAGAGTATTGAACTACCCATGTTTTTAATTAATTTGTAAAGAATAGTTAACACTTCTATTCAGAAGTATATTAAGCCGTGGTCTTTCACAATGTGGACGAGTGCAACCCGTCGCAGTGTGTATTGTGCGGTTGTGTTCTCACCATGCTGTAACTCTTCTGGAAGAGGGATCCATCGCTGTGAAACATATGAGCGAGGGTGGTTTTCCCCACGGTGGCATCTCCTGCGTAGGCACACACACACAAAAAAAGAGAGAGAGAGACAGACACACACACACACACACACACACACACACACACACACACACACACACACAGGAAGTAGCGTTTGTTTATGGACTTGAGCATCATTGTGATCAGCTGAGCTTGACTCTCTTTTGTTGTGATTCAGACTTTATGAGGGTTCTTGTTTTTAAATGTTTAGTCTCTGTAAAAAGATTTTTCTGTTTTCCATTTGGTTACAGATGAATCAGCTATAATACTTGTTTGGCTAGTTTTGTCTAGTTACAGCTAGTTAGCTGTGCAAAACACTAACATTGGTAGTAACTACCTCAGTTAGAGTATCAAATATGACCCGTTGTGGACAATTGTAGGTCCATTTATTGCACTTAAATCAAATATCGAGCAAGTAAGGGTACTATATATTTATAATGGTCAACTCCATTGTTTGATACGACTCCCGCGGTTCACTTTCATGGTGGTTAGCTTTAGCTTAGCATCGTTCAACATTAACAGCATTAACATTGAGCATTCGAGCTAGGCTAACCTTCACCTACCGACGAGAAGACACCTTGCCCTTAACTTCACCATCACCGCTTATCCTTCGTCAGTATTTTCTGTCCTCCGTGTTGAGAGAAAACTCGTTTAATTTAATTACATTTTATTTCTTGTCTCTCCGACAACGCTGCTTGAAATTCTTCCCCTACACCACGGCAACACGGACACATCGCGTCTCTAGGCAACTCAGTCACCGAGCCGTTTCATTGGTCGCATTAGTGAGCACGTGCCACCCTTAGCCGTACCGTGATTGGCTCACTCTCGATGATTTTTTTTTTAAAGGTAAAGCTTGCGCTACCCTAACGGCGCTTCCCAATCAATCACCAGTCTACCATTTATTAAAAAAATATAAGATCGATGGTGTTTATTAATCGAGATGAACACAGAATAGAAATAGTACTTATGGTAAAAACGTATTAAAAAAAAAAAGTTTAAAAATCCAGCTTTGACTCTTGGTGAAGGTCCACCACATGGCCACTAGAGGGCTCTGTTTCCCATCAGCGTCCACCTGCCGACCGTAATTCTCTAATTTGTAGCTTTGTGATTCGTGACGTCACTGTAGAATAATAAACATTTGTAAGTCTTCGACTAAATTCCTTACCACAACAAATCGGGATGTAAATTTTAAATTATATAAACTACACACGTGTATTTATACACGTGTAAAAAAATAAATAGATAAATGAAATACATTTTGAAAAAATCTACTTCCGGACAAACGTAGAGCGCGTGACACCCCCCCTCCCCGCGATTTTTACTACGGGTCCGCCAGAGGCGCGTTCACGAGAGAGAGAGAAAAAGAGAGAGAAAGAGAGAAAGAGACAGAGACAGAGGATAGAAAGAGAGAGAGAGGAAGAGAAAGAGAGAGAGAGAGAGAGAGAGAGAGAGGGAGAGAGAGAAAGAGAGAGAGCGAGAGAGAGAGAGAGCACACGCGTCACCAAAACACTGGCGCACTGCTTCCTCTGACGGCCGCCGATTGAGGAGGAAGAGGAGGACATTTACATTAGACAATAATAATAACAACAACAACAACAACAATAATAGTAATAATTATAATCAAAATAAGGATACAATTGAATTAAAAACACCGGGAGAGGAGCGGCTGCGCGCAAGGCACCGGCGTGCAACCATCCCTGCAGCGGCGGAAACGCGTGCGTGTTTTTTTTTCCCGGTGCTACACACGCTACACACACGCACACACGCACACACACACACACACACACGGGAGGAGCAGCAGCGCGGCGGAGGAACCATGGACGGGATGCAGGCGTACGGCGCCGGGAAAGCCGGAGGAGCCTTCGACCCCGTCACCTTCTTCCAGCAGCCGCAGACCGTCCTGCGCGTCGTGTCGTGGGTGAGTTTCCAGCCACCGGTCGTGGGTTCGAATCACAAATGTATGCACAAAAAATCCCATCACTCCCATGTTGTCCATGAAGGGTAAAAAAACAAACAAATAAAACAAGAAAAGAAAAAAAAAAAACGCCAGGCGGTCACTCCCATCTTGAGGTGAAGAGCGCCAATCAGCGTGTATTCTCGCGATAGTTCAATATGCACATGACGTCAATCAAATGTTTGTTTTTTCAGCGAACGCTACTAGCTTCCCTTCAAAATGATGTATATTGTTCTTTTCCGTGATATTCTGCACTTTAACTCTGTCCTCTTTAGTACGGTTTCCTCGGTTTCTGCCAGTTTCCGTGCCACGGGAAGCTAATTCACTTTTCAGGCCCGCCATCCGTCCGTCCCCCCTCCCTCCCCGGTATCGTGACGCTGCCTTCAAATTGAATCATGAAAAATAAATAAATTTAAAGAAAAAAAATCTAACCTCCGGCGTGACAACACAAATTGAATTCAAGTCGGAGGAAAACAGTTATTTTCAAATAACTTGATTTCCTGGCGAGACGCGGCGAGACTCCAGCGTGACAGGATTGGGCACCGCTCCATTTTAGCGGGTAAATGCAGCTGGAAGCTAGTTAGCCCGCTTTTAAAATACAAAATAAAACACCAGCGGCTGTCAAACCAAAATTCATTACGACTTTTCCCTGATTTTCCACTAGCCACGAAGCTAATTTAGCTCTCTAGCGAACCATGTTAGCTGCCAGTGTTAGCATCTGTAAAATAGGATACGCCTCTCATGCTAAAAATTAGCATGCTTGTTTTCTTTATTTTCCCACATTAGAAACACTTTAAAAAGCTAACAGTTGGATTTTTATCAGATCAGAATATCGATTTGATTGAATTTTCAATTTTAAACTTTTAGTTGTTTATAATTTTCACTCCGCGGTGCTTACAGCGCTAATTTCATGGGTCACAGAATTACAGATTTTTTTTCCTGCCGAGCTCAGCGTGTAGGTGTTTTCTCTCAAAGCACCTCATCCTATATCTTATTTCTTTAACGTAAATAAAAAGGGTTACACAATTATATAGACTAAGCTCATATAACTTCCTAAATGACCATTTTGATTTCTATGGTTTGACTGCCAATCGGCAGCCTTTTCGAAGCCGGGGAGTAAAACTATTGGAGAAAATTCCCAAGATGCTTCGAGGAATACTTTTAAAAAGCGCAGAAAAAATTCCCTGGTGCTCCTCGGTGACTTATCCGCAGATCTGCTCTGAAACCACGGGAGAATGTGTCACCAAACGATAAACGCGTGTGAAATTGAAACTACATAAGTGTAGTGTGTGTGTCACCCACCGATTCGGGCCACTTTCCGGGCTGATATCAAATTTTCCACTCTAAAATGACGTGACTCCCAAGTTTGCCAGCCTGGATCTTTTCTCAGTGCGTTTTGAATCCTTTTTTAAATCAAGTTGATTGAAACGCAAAGCCCGGTTCGGCCTCGGCGTGTGTCGGGGGAAACCCAGAGGTCGGCATTCCGTCACTTGGGCGCTAAACTGGAAGGAGCGCGTGCAGAATTCAGAGCCCAAGGCCGAGAGTTTGGCCGGGACGCCGTTCTGTGTTCAGCGCCATGTGGTTAAAGGAGGCTCCGGCTAGCTAGTATATTATTATTATTGTTATTATTACTGTTGTTGTTGTGTCTGTGGAGGTTCTCGGTCATCCAGGTCATGGTGAATTGTTGTTGTCGCAACTGGACTTGAATTTCTTCACTTGATGACGTTTCATCCCTTATCCAAGAGGCTTCCTCAGTTCTAATGGGGGTTTCTGAATTTTACCGTCAGGGTTGTGGGCGGGTCCAGGTTATGATGGCTTGTTAGGCCAATCAGAGTTGATCTGCAGAAACTAGGTCGAGGGGGTTGTTATGCTAATGAGGGCGTCAATAGGAGGGAACGTAGGTACAACTTTTTGGGATTTACTCAGATCGGCACTCTGTCACTGGTATTGTTGTTGTTGCTATGGATTTAAGCATAGTTTGTAGCGGTTGGATAGTTGCTAGTTGGTGTGACTGGCTCATTAGAGGAGACCAACCAGAGGACATTTCAATCGCTGTTCATTCATTGTTTATCTATACCGCCTGTCGTGTACTCAGGCGTTGGAGCCTATCTGATTTTGCACTCGCAGCCATTTCCCCTTTCATTCACACTTCTTGTGGAGACACACCACTGCTAACTCTGGTTCACACGTCTAATATTGACATAAAAACCTTCAGTCTCTCATTCACATGCCATCTAGAGTGTAACTATTCAGCCTTTCATTCACGTGTCTTGCAATAATTCACTAACCGCTGTGCCACTGTAGCTTACTTTCCAATCACTTTTTTAATAAACCTTGCAATTTAATGCAAGGCTCCCCCAGGCTTTGGCCTCTGATTGGCTGGAGGCAGGGGGTCCGTGACAGGTGGTGACGGACAGATGGTTCATCCAATCACCTCCCACCTCCTGAGCGGTACCCACCTCAGTTTCCTCCCCAGATGGTTATGCATTTTGAACCATCTGCCGCGCTGGGGATTTGAAAATGGATTCGGCGTCCGAACACCAACGAAGAAGAAAAACGACACCAAAATCGGGCCTGGCCTCGTTGCCGCAGCGGCTCCGGTCGCCTCGCACTTCCACAAGGTGTACTCTCTCTCTCTAACTCCGTCCAAGTTACACTGGCAGCTGCTGCCATGGCGACAAGGGCAGTCAGGTCCCAGTCTAGACCGCCGTGGACACTAAGCCACACACACTAACAAACACACACACCTGACGCAGGGCGTTGTTGCATCCTGTAGTGACTTTGCATCACCGGCGGATCCAGTAAGAAATGGCACAATAACATGACGCCCATGCACGGGGGGGTGTTTTGCACCCCCCTTTTACCGACACCACACACACAAACACACACACACACACCTCTGAAGGGGGGAGTTGTGCGAATGAGAAAAGGCTGGGCATCTTCTGTCTCTCTTTTTAAACAATATTATTTGTGCTGGCTTTTGGCCGAGCGGAGCCTAATTGGTTCCTGTTGACAGGCTGCAGCTTCCACTGTGATGGAGTGTATTTACCCGTGTGTTTGTGTTTGTGTGTGTGTGTGTGTGTGTGTGTGTGTGTGTGTGCGCGCGCAAGCTTGTGACATTTGCGGACCAATTTGCTCATCTTCCAAACATCAAAACAAACTGCAATGTAATGAAACCCAACCAAAACAAACCGACCCGTGGGACGTAGCCTAGCGCCCTTGGCTAGTAAGCGCAGCGGCCATTCACCCTTTCATTCACATGTCACAGAGAGACGCACAACCCTTGCATGTGTGTGTGTGTGTGTGTGTGTGTGTGTGTGTGTGTGCGCCATGTGATTTCGTGTGAATGCCGTGGCCCCTGACTGTCTCCTTTTTAAGATCGATCCAGAAAGGGCTGGTCAGTCGGCGGCAAATCACCGGGAATAAGCCAAGCTGGGCTGATACTTAGCAGAGAGCAGGAAGGGGTTCGAAGCAGAGCAAGGTGTGAGAAAGATGCGCTCAGAACACACACACACACACACACACACACACACACTGTCCGTGGAAGTGGACCCTCTGATGGTCACAAGACCAGAGGACCACGTGGTTTCTCCTCACAGGGCTGGGTTTTATCTCTGCCAGGGGTCTTGTGATCAGTGTGGAGATCAGAGGGAACCTCCTGGGAACACACACACACACACACACACACACATGCGCGCGCAGAGAACAGCTTTTAAAACCTTTTCCATTCTCTATCTTTTTTCTTTTTTTTTTTTTTTTGGAGGCGAATGACAGCGATTTCGACAAAAACCCAGAGCAGCGAAGAATTCCAAGCATGTCCAAATCTGACCGCAACCTTTGACCCCCGCCCTGTATCTCTGAACCAGTGCATTTCCCCTCAGATAGATTTTACTGGGAGGGGGAGGAGAGGGATGTGGAAATAAGTTTGAGATTTTTCCGGAAAAACACGCGCGAGGGAAAATGCAAATTGCAATATTTTTTTTCTTTGGGTTAATGTCACGGGTGTGTTTTGGAGCGCCGCAGGATTTCATGCTAAAATGAGCCGCTCCGAAAAATGTCCCAGTTTCACAGTTCAGATTCCGCCTCCGAGATACAAAAACACCAGTGTGTGTGTGCGTGCGCGCACGTGTGTGTGTGTGTGTGTGTGAATCTACTTTGACGTGAAAAGCACGAGATGAGCGCACTCCTTTTTATTTTGCACTTCGGTCCGATCGACGCGGCGACTCGTTTGGGTTTTCGAACGACAGCGTGGTTCTCTTACTCTCACACACACACACACACACACACACACACACGTGTGCACACAGCCTTTTGTGTCAAACCCCGCCTGCCATCTCCTGCAAAACGAGAGGATCACATGTTGACTCCAGCGGATAGACAGTACCGCACCGGGAATTAGCCAAAAGCGCGCCTCGTTTCTGAGGTATCATCATCATCGCTTCTCTCCTGCTGGACCTTGTTTGTTGACGCCGTGGTCCAGCAGGTTCTCCTCGGGCAGAAGACGTGGAGCACAGGTGGAGCTCTGGAAGCCTCCGCCTTAGCTTCGCCGCCGGAGGACGTGTGCAGATCAATGTTGATTGATAGTTGAAGGTTTTTTATTTCTATCACCACAACAGAATAATGTCTGGCTGGTGAAGTTCACACCTTTTCAAGATGGCTTGCATGTGTGTGTTTTCTGACCTGGATCTCGTTTTTTAAAAAAAAAAAAAAAAAAAAAAAAAGGTCCTTTCTCCTCCAGAACGCCGGTGGCCGGTAACGATGGGAGGAGGAAGAGGAGGAGATGGAGGCAGCGACGATGCAGCTGCTCTAAAAATAGCAGCGCCCCCTTCACCCCCCCCCTCCCACCGCAACCGCTTCGCCGACTTAATGAGAGAAAAGGTTGCAGGGCAAAGAAAGCGAGGCTCCTTCTCGCCCCTCACCCTCTCCCTCGGCCCGGGAACATCGCGAAGATCGTGCACGTGGACCGCTGGGAAAAAAAAAAACGCTTCAGACTCCAAAATGACCCGCCGTCCCTCGCGTGCAAAGAACCTGCGATTATGAAGAAATGAAGCCACATTTTGACCACAGTAATGGCGTCTTATAGCTGTGATTCTAGTCCTGCTGACCCCCATTCGATCCTCCCCCACCCAGTAAAATCCAGTGACGTAAACGGACCTTATATGCGTTTAAGATTTGGGGTCGCATGGCCCACAATGCAGTTTCTCCGCTCATTTCCCGCTGACTTATGCCAGTGGCGTGACGCCGTCTGGAACTTCTCAGCCTCATTCATTCATTATTCATCCATTCATTTATTATCCGCTTATCCTTCACTCGGGATGTCCACATTTATTTCGGTTTCTCACTTGGGATCTCAGAAGCCGAGGATAATTTGATTTGTTTTGCCGGAGATTTTTGTCACCGTGGTTACTCGCGGTCAAAAACGAATGTTCGGGTGTGTGTGACGCCGTTCAGATCGAACCCGGCGTGGAGCTTGTTTGTTTGTTTGTTTAGAAGTTAATTAGGACAGTGTACAAATACATTAAGCACAGAGGCAGAGATGTTTGTACCAGATTATAGCTCATAGCTAATTTCTATCTGTCGTCCTGGACAATACAAATATAGAACTGTATAAAATAGACAATATATACTGCTCAAAAAAATAAAGGGAACACTTGAACAACACAATGTAACTCCAAGTCAATCACTCTTCTGTGAAATCATAGTGTCCACTCAGGAAGCAACACAGATTCATTTTGACTTGTTTTAAGGACATTACATCAAAGTTGGATCCGCCTGGAGTTTGTTTTTACACTTTAATTTTGAGTGTGATTCCTAATCCAGACCTCCATGGGTTGATACAATTGATTTCCATTGATCATTTTCGTGTGATTTTGTTGTCAGCACATTCAACTGTGTAAAGAGCAAAGTATTTCATAAGAATATTTCATTCATTTAGATCTAGGATGTGTTTTTTAAGTGTTCCCTTTATTTTTTTGAGCAGTGTATATAAATATACAGATAGGCAATAAAATAACTATACAATATATAAACAGGCAATAAAATATGTATTTTGCAAGTTGAAAGTGCTATTGTGATATTGAGCTAAATGCGTTTCCATGGCGGCGAAGGGAATGGCATCACGGGTCTGCAGGCCGCAGGGTCATCACCGTCTCACCATCCTCCGCAGCTCTTCTCCATCGTGATCTTCGGCTGCATCGCCAACGAGGGGTACATTAACCCCCCCAGCGAGGGCCAGGAGTTCTGCATCTTCAACCGCAACCAGAACGCCTGCAACTACGGCGTCTTCATGGGCTCCATGGCGTTCCTCTGCTGCGTGGCGTTCCTGGCGCTGGACGTTTATTTCCCGCAGATCAGCAGCGTGAAGGACCGCAAGAAGGCGGTGCTGGCCGACATCGGCGTGTCGGGTAAGCCGCCTGCGGCAGGCGTAAGTGTTTCCCCCACGCAAAGTATGGCGTGCTAAGTGAAGCCCCGCCCCTTTTTTGCAGCGTTCTGGTCCTTCATGTGGTTCGTGGGTTTCTGCTTCCTGGCCAACCAGTGGCAGGTGACCAATCACGAGGACAATCCGCTGAGGGAGGGCGGGGACGCCGCCCGGGCCGCCATCACCTTTGCCTTCTTCTCCATCTTCACCTGGGTAGGTCTCACAATCACACACACACACACACTGAAATTTGAAGGAATCAGCTGATTTGTTTTGATTTAGTTTTGAATAAATGATTAAAAAAATCCACGTTTTTATAAATGTGCAAAAAATGCATAAAATGTAATTCAATGTATATTGTTATTAAACAGACTTATTTCTATTTTTGAATCATAAGGTCAATTTGTAGGTGGTGCTAAATATTTGTAATTAATATTTCATAAATGTGCATAAAATGTTATTCAATTTATGTTCTTATTAAACAGAATTATTTCTATTTTTGAATAAATAATAATAAAAAAAACACTTGATTTTAAAATAAAATCTTAAAATCTGCCTGGAAACAACAATCATAAGGTCAACTAGTAGATGGTTCCAAACTATCTATAATTAATATTTTATAAATGTGCATAAAATTTTATTCAATTTGTTTTTATGATGTATTTCCATTTTTGAATCATAAGGTCAACTAGGAGGTGGTTCTAAATATCTGTTATTCATATTTTATAATTGTGCATAAAATGTTATTAAATTTATGTTTTTATTAAACAAAATTATTTCTATTTTTGATTAACAATAAAAAAAACACCTAATTTTAAAATACAATCTTGAAATCCGCCTGGAAACAACGATCATGAGGTCAACTAGCTATCAACTAGCTAATTACTATCTGTAATCAATATTTCATAAATGTGCATAAAATGTTATTCACTTAATGTTTTTATTAAACAGACTTATTTCTACGTATGAAACATAAGGTCAACTAGTCGGTGGTGCTTACTATCTGTAATTAATATTTTATAAATGTGCATAAAATGTTTTTATCTATTTTTATTGAACAGTTATTTTTATTTTTTGGCCGATTTTTAGATACTTTTTTTTTTTTTAAATGAATTTTGGTCATTTTTAAATCTTTTTGATTTAAAAAGTCAATTTGCCCAAAATGAAAAACCAATCAAATCATGGTCTCAGCCAAGATGGCGTCCGGACGCGGCGGTCGGTCCGACTCACGGCTGTGTGGCTCTCTGTCCCCTCAGGGCGCCCAGACGCTCTTCTCTATGGAGAAGTTTAAGAACCTGTCCTTCGAGGAGGAGTACATCAAGCTGTTCCCCACCCAGCCCATCCCCCACCAGCCGTTTGTTTGACCCCGCCCCCTTCACCCCCCACCCCACCCCGCCTCTTTTTGGGGGCGGGGCTTTGCCGTCAATCATTCAGCCGTCAGGTTTACAGGGCGCTCCGCATCGGTAGTTTATTTCAGTTAATGGTGGAGGTCTGTGATGCATTCAGGGTCGCAGGACGCCGCCGTTCCCGCCGACCAATAACCCACTTCCTTCTTGCAGAAACTAACCTTTTCAGACCCCCGGCGTCAGCGGACCGTCAGGGAGCGTCCGGAGTCAACCTTGCGAATCACTTAACTAGACTCTAGACTTGTTAAATCCGGGCTTACCTAAGCCTGGAATTTGCAGCTTCAGTGAGCAGGGGTAATGTTTGCCACAAAAACATGAAAATTTGACATCCGAATGACTTCAAGTTGCCGCCGTACCCCCTGACAGTCCGCTGACACAACCCCAAAGCACTGATGAATTCACTGAAATCTAGGAAATATCAGACTTGTTTAAGTAACCCTGGATTTTGCATCTTCAGAAAGTGGCAGAAAGGTATGCCGCAAAAACATTAAAATCACGTGATTTGATGTCCGCGTGATGTCAGGTGGCCGCAGTCCCCCCAATGACGTTCTGCTGACGCCCCCAAAGCGCCAATGTGTCCACTGAAATCTAGGAAATATAAGACTTGTTTAATCCAGACTTAGGTAAGCCTGGATTTTGCAGCTTCAGAAATCAGCACAAATGAACGTCGCAAAAACATGAAAATCAGGTAATTTGATGTCCAGATGAGGTCAGGTTGGTATCGTCCCCCTGATGTTCCATTGACCCCCCCCCATAGTGCCAATCACTTCACTTGAATCTAGACTTGTTAAATCCTGGTTTACCTAAACCTGGATTTTCCAGCTTCACAAAGCAGCAGAAATGTATAACGCAAAAACATGAAAAACCTGGATTCGACATCCGGATGACGGCAGGTTATTTCCCCCCCCCCCCAAGCAGGACATTCCACTGACGCCCCCAAAGTGCAGATGACTTCACCAAAATCTACGAAATATCAGATTTGTTTAATCCAGGCTTACCTAACCCTGGATTTTGCATCTTCAGAAAGTGGCAGAAAGGTATGAAACAAAAACATGAAAATCATGGGATTTGACGTCAGGATGACGTCAGGTTGGTATCGTCCCCCTGATGTTCCATTGACCCCCCCCCCCCCCCCAAAAATATGAAAAACCTGGATTTGATGTCAGGTTGCCGCCGCCTCCCCTCAGGACGTTCCACTGACTGCGCCAAAGGACAGATGACTTCACTGAAATCTAGAAAAAATCAGACTTGTTCAATCCAGGTTTACGTAATCCTGGATTTTGCGGCTTCCGGGTATCGGACTAACCCAGATTTCCTTCTCTTTCTGCTCTAACATCCCCCCATCTCCGCTTCATTCACCCCTCCATCCCCAACACCTTCACCCCCCCCCCCCCTCCACAAGGCGGGCCAGTCCTTCCTGGCGTACCAGAGGTACAAGCTGGGCGCCGACTCAGCCCTCTTCTCCCAGGACTACACGGACCCCAGCCAGGAGGCCGCCGGCGCCCCCTACACCTCATTCGGAGGGGACGACCTGGAGAGCCCTGGCGGCGGCGGCGGCGGTGGGGGGCAGGCCAATGGCGACGGGGCGTTCGATGGCAGCGGGGGCTACCAGCGCCAGGACTACTAGGATACTCCGGTGGGGAGGGGTTTCTAATGTAAAGCAGGGCTGGAATGGTGTTGATTGACAGCTGCAGGTACTCAGGATGGGGAAGGTTGGAGGGCGATAAATCAGACCAAAATTAGCCGCAAGTGTTAAAGAACATGGCGGGTATGATCAGAAATACACTATCTTGGAATATTCCATTAAAATAATTAGTTCATGCATTCACTGGAATGAATGGATGAATTTTAACTTATTTTTCCCCCTGTTTGAACGGCGACTCCTTTATTACCGCCTCCTTTTTATTGGTCGTATTCGACTGGCTCGGAAAAGTGCAACATGGGTACTATAAATGACAAAAGTTATAATTGGGGCGGCGGACGTATGAATGAGTGAGTGAATGTGTGTTTATATGACGTGTGAATGAGAAGGCGAATGCTGTGTTTTTGTTTATGACATGAATGAGTTAATAGTTGTTTGTCAATATGATGTGAATGAGAGGGTGAACGGTTGTACGTCTCTATATGTGGCCCCTGTGATCAATCAATGTTTAACCCCAACTCTCGCCCAATCTCGGCTCCGACCCCCTTGGATAGATAATAAATGAATGAACAAATAAAAAGATGTACTTTTCTGAACATAGAACGCGGCCGTAAGATAAGAAATAAAGTATAATCAAATTGTCTCGGGTGGGAGAGAAGCTTTAGTGGGAAATAAAAACAAATTACTTTCCGGAATTCCTCCTTCTCAGCCGTTCACGCGGGGCCGACCGCCGACACACTGCTGAAGGATCTCCGCATTAAAAGGTTGTAAATATATAATTCCGTGTACACGAGGGGTTCCAGCAAAAGATCCTGCTTTCTTTATAGGGCATTACGCTGCTTCTTTATATAAAAAAAACAAACAGAGGAAGAGCTCTTTGGTCCGTCCAGTGTTGTCGTACTAGCCCTTGTGTCGAGGTTGGGGTTTTATTTTTTTTCACATTCGGGGTGTAGACCAGACGTCCTCACAGTATATCCATGCGTGCAGATGTATTCTTTGCCCCCGCGGGCACGTAGATGTAGAGACGTGTGATGTTCCTCTGTGAAACCTGCTGGGGCGGCGAGGGAAAGGGGGGGGCTTTCGAGACGCCCATCTCTTTATTTTATTTTTTTCCGTTTGTTGGATTTGGAGCCCCGTTGAGGAGAATAAATAAATAAAAGGAGACGCTGGAGATGAGATGAACGGCCCTCTGTCTGTGTGTGTGTGTGTGTGTGAATAGTCTAACCCTCCTCCAACATCTCCATCTTCCTGCACCACTCTAATATAATTCTCTGCTGCTATAATAATCGTACTGCAAATGATATCCTCTAACCAGTCATACACACACACACACACACACACACACACACTTTAGATGTTGCTCATGACCTCCAGATGAGGACTTCTGGTGAAACTATAATAATATTCACATGTAGTGCTTAGTTCTGTCACAAGATGGCGACACAGGCTAAAGCAATTGTTCACCCAGAGTGGCTGTTCGCCATCTGCCGGAGTTGGAAGAAAAGAAAAGAAGAGAAAAGAAAAGAAAAGAAAAGAAAAGAAAAGAAAAGAAAAGAAAAGAAAAGAAAATCAGTGACAAGGTAAACATTGCTTTGACTGAATGGGCGGTTTCCGTGGTGATGCATTCACTGACTGTTGGAGTTAATACACTTCTCATCACGACTATTGAGGCAGATGATTGTAAGATCACTATTTATACAATATTTAAAATACTTGAGCAATAAAGACAACATAACCAGCGATAATTAGCAATAAATATAGCTAACATGGAAATAAAGGGGTCTCATTGACTGTATCATGATTTTGTATTTTGTTCCAGTTTTTTGGTGAGATTTTTTTTTCAGAGCGTCTCAAATATTCTGAAGAATATTCACAAACTTTAATAATTATTTTCCTTTAATACATATGTTTTTAAATCGTACTTTTTTCGACA
Source organism: Fistularia commersonii (assembly GCF_037954325.1). Taxonomy (NCBI): domain Eukaryota; kingdom Metazoa; phylum Chordata; class Actinopteri; order Syngnathiformes; family Fistulariidae; genus Fistularia; species Fistularia commersonii. Next base: position 3,938,275 of record NC_141295.1, on the reverse strand, counting down.
AATGCGATGACCGCTCCTGTGTCGTACCTGTGTATTTGGAATACCGACAAATCGATGGGTCCTTGAACGCAACCAGTTCCGTCCAACATGGCGGCCCAGCGCAGGAATTTGATGCAGAACGTAGGTGAAAACTCTACATTTTTTGAGTATCCAAAGCCTTTAGTATAACTAGTCGAACATTGCCGTGTTGTTTTTTTGTTATTGCCATCCACCCAGTGGCTCCTTTTTGCTCCCCTGCGGTGCTTTTTGGCGTTTACCTGTGGTTCCGTGGTGCTAAGGGTTAGCTGGAGTCGGTGATACTTGTAAGCAATTAGCTTAGCTTGCTAGCTAGATTGCTAGCTGTTCTGTCACTTCAGAACTAGGGCTTTATTATCGGCTAATTATTGGTGACAGTTTATATATCAATAACTATCGACGGGAAGATAACTTGTGTAGCTGGTGCCGAGCACAGGCAAGTTCAGTGCCGGCTGTGAGTATCAGTTGACTGTCGAGAGTTATCTAAACTTTACATTTGTAAACAAACATCCGCTTCAATTCGAGATGATGAGTGATAAGTAGTTAGCCTTTTTTAATTTTGTTAGCCACAGAATGAAGAATTGGCAGTAAACCCTTTAATTATTTGAGAAGTTATTACTACCCCCTGATATTCTGGACTATCATTTCAATCAATATAATTTATATTTGTCAATATATATTTGTCAATGTGCCCATTGACAAGAAGCTATCTTTAAATCAGCTCTGAATCACACACAATACACCAGAAAGGAATTTAATCCGCATGTTTCTGTTTTCCTTAAAAGTATATAATTGAAACAAGTTTGATTTTCTGCTTTAATATGCTAAAAGTCTATTATTTATCACAGATTTCAATAAAGTTGAGTGTGATATTTGAGACTGGGGACTCTTCACGTTGCCATATCACAGTGTATTTCGTGCATATATAGAGGCTCACGATGATTATTAGATTTTAATGTTATTTTTGTTTATTTTTAAGTGTAGTCAGTTCAATCACCAAAACAAACATCCAAGTTTGTATAAATATTGATATGTGTGTGTCATTTACATTATCATAAATTATATACGCTCGTTTTTCATATGAATATAGATTTCAGCATAGTGAAGCACTGGAGAAATTAGAATGAACCAGGTTCTTTTACTGCTTTATGTAAATAAACAATCTCAGATTTTAAATTTATTATCTATTCATGTGTGAAATAACCCCGCAGCCGTGTATTTATTATTTGATTTTTGTTTTTGTGGCGACTCAAGGTAGCTATCTTTTGCAGCACCAGAGCTGGACGGACGACCTGCCGCTGTGTCAGATGTGCGGCGTCGGCACGGCGCCCAACTGTGTTTACGGCGCAGACGGCAAAGGCTCCCAGAGCCACCCCAACGAAGATGGACACCTGAGGTTCAGGTACATACCGAAGCCAGGATACTTTTTTATATTTGCGTTGGCGAGATTAGTTGAAGAAAAGCTCTGATTTATATTACAGCGGAACTTTTTATTATGTGCCCATCAGCTCACAAGATTTCCAAGATATGAGCCGTCGCTCAGTCCTTTTGAGTGAGCAAGACAAGTGTTTGACACTGGCGTGGCCGCCGCTGTCCATGAAATGGCATTTAAAGACAGTCAGACAAACATGAGCGAGATGTGCGTGTCGTTGTTTTGTCCATGAGGGAATGGAGAAGTTGTTGAGATGCTGTGACCGAGAGCATCTTCTGTGAGGAGGCACGAGGAGAGGATTTGGTGCGGCAGACGGCAGGAACGTGAATGTACGAGATGTTGGAAGGGTCTGTCCGTCAGGGTTTGATCATTTTAAAAAAGAGAAGCGGCGTTCTCTCTGTCACTAAATGAAGTTTAGCCATAAAGTGTAGCAAAGTGTGCAAGTTACATTGAGCAAAACATTGTAGCATTTAGTGTGTTAAGTTTAGCCACAGAACAAAGTCCCCCAAGCTCCTCCGCCGCCACGTTCTCATGGTAAATTACATCATAAAACCAGTATTATTATTGTTTTATGCAGTATTTGTTATGAATGAGGTACTCATTTAAAAGCATGGGACAAAACCGGAGACCTTGTCGTGTTTCAGTTAGTTTTAACAGGGAAATTAAATTGGATATTCAGCCAAATATGGTTCATAGCTCGGTCACGGCACGAATTAAACCTTATTCCAGTGTTTGAATGTTTGCTTGGATTCCCTCTGTCTTCTCGAGTGAAACCCCCCAGCGTTCTTTCCACCACGCAGAAGCGAGGACGGCTGCTTCCTTTACGGCGTGTTCAACGGCTACGACGGGAGCCGAGTGGCTAGCTTCGCCTCCCAGTGCCTGACGGCGGAGCTGCTCCTGGGCCAGCTGAACTCCAGCCACACGGACAGCGACGTGCGCAGGATCCTCAGCCAGGCACGTGCACCCCAAAACCCGGATTGCCAAAAGGAGGCGACGCTTTGGGGCCTCGGGACCACCGTTTCGGCGCTAGCTGAAAGAAACAGGAAATAAAAAAGGGCCCGCTTTCTTCTTCTGTGGTGTGATTGTTTCCCCGCTTTGGTTCCAGGCATTCGACGTCGTGGACAAGAGCTACTTCGAGACGATAGGCGACGCTCTTGCAGAGAAAACCCACCTGTCCAACTACCTCCCGCCTCACAATGAGGTACTCATAAACACACACACACACACACTTGAAGATGAGAAAATAAGTTTCCATAGCAACCGCAGCGCCCGTTATTGCCAGTCTCCGGAAAACGTCTGAGCTCCCCCTCTCTGCCCGCCGCCCTCTTATTTTTTTTCCCATCTCTTACATCGGCGCCCGCCGTCTGCGAGGCGGACTCCTCCCTCCTCATTGCCCTCTTCCTCCTCCTCCGCCGAAGACTCCCGCCCGCCGCCCATGACACGTTTGACCAAAGAACACTGACTAATAATCTGTTACCGTCATTCATCTCTTCATCCCTTCCTCCTTGTTGATCTCTAATCCTTTTTTTTTTCTTCTCCTCCCCCCGCCGCTCCCGCTCTCCTTTCATCTTCATCGCTCGCTGCTCGCCGCTCCATCATCCCTCGCCTCGTATCCTCCGTCTCATTTGCACCCTTTCAACTTCCCCCTCCTCTTCAACCGCTTTTCTGAACATCTCATCCTCCCCTCCGCGCCCTCCTCCTCCTCCTCCTCCTCCAGAATGTGCTGTTCCACCAGAACCAGAAGGTGCAGGAGCGTCTGAAGGAGCTGGAGCAGGAGGTGTCGGGAGGGGCGACGGCCGTGGTAGCGCTGATCCTCCACAACAAGCTCTACATCGCCAACGTCGGTACGAGATCGCTCAAAGTGCAGGATATGTGGTAAAATAAGAGCAGGTCCGTTAGCCCCCCCGTTGCTAACCGGGTCTGAAAGCGTGATCACTAAGAGCGCCCCCTGTTGGACATTTGTAATAGAATAACGAGGCCGTAGATCCCACGTTGATTCTGAAAGAGTCAAGTCAGCGAGCAGGAAGCGGCGGCCCGACAGTGGCGCCGTCTTTTTCCCAGGCAGGTCGTCATTTCTCCCCCGGTGGAAATCAATGGAGCCCGGGTGCTGTTTCACTTTCCCGCAGTAATGAGTCCCAGCAGGGGTAATGGAACCGGAACCGTCCAGCTGTGTGTGTGTGTGTGTGTGTGTGTGTGGGCGCGCACACACCTCCTCCGGTTGCAGGAACCAGATCCGACCACCAAGGGTCACCATTCCGTCCACATTCCAGCAGAACAATGCCGACTGGTATCGGGGTGGAACGAACGTGCTAGCCTCTCTGCTTCTATTCTTTCTTTTTTTTTTTTTTCTTAAATCTATTTTTCCTTTTTTTTTTTTTTTTTTTTTAGTTATATATACATTAAAACCACGCGTGTGCACATGACATCCCGCTCCATTTGTAGGTCACACGGTTAAATTCGTCAGTCATCACCATCTTGACGCCTTGCTTTGGAACGCTAGCCGCTAACGTTCAATTAGCTCCACGTGTTTTTCCACCGTTTCCTGCTAATTCTCCGGCCGCGTTCTCCTCACATTCTTTGCGAGGACCCCTCCCGCTCCAGGATTCCGTCCTGCTCCGTCGTCAAGGACGTGGCAGCGTGCCGGCGACTCGGGGGCCGGGCCGGTAATGAGTAGCAGGTCGCGGCGAGCGCGGGCTCTCCCCGGCCGGCCCGTCTCTCACAAGAGTCAAGAGTTCGCCGTCGCCGGAGAACAGATCCCGCGGCGGTTTTGGAAATAAAGGGGTCTCTCTAAGAGCTTCCAGCTGCCCCGCTGATGTGTAATCTATTTGACAGCGAAGGTCTCGTAGCCCATAACTCGATACGCTGGGAGTCGGCGTGCGTGGCGAGCGGCCAAGGGCACGGCTGGCTGGTCCTCCCACGTACGCAGCGGTAATAACTTCATCTCGGGCCATATGAAGATGATTACGGGCGACCAACCTCGACCGGTTAGCAAATCCGGCGGCTGCAAGAGTGCGGGATTTACTTCTGTATTATTATTGGATGTAAATCTTGAGTTCTCATCTCTCCCGGGATTCCCAGGCACCAACCGGGCGCTGCTGTGCAAGTCCAGCAGCGACGGGCAGAACCAGGTCCTCCAGATCGGCCGGCCGCACAGCACCGACAACGAAGAGGAGCTTCAGCGGCTCGCCGCCTTGGGTGAGGAGCGGGCAGGCCTGATGTTTGTGTCGCCGCACACTTGGACGGGCTAGCTAGCTACCTAGCTTGGAGGTCACTAACAGCGGCTGCATTTTTTTTTATCCCCCCGTCGCTAGATTCTCATGTAGGAAAGTCGAAGGGCTTCAGGTGAACCCCTCACAACTGCGTTTATAATCATAATTAGTTTATCCTTTATTAATCCCTCAAGGGAGAAGTCGTTCTCTGCTATTAACCCGTCATGGATGACCCATGAGCAGTAGGCTGCCGTCCGCTAGCGCCGACACTTGGACACACCGGGAGGAGCCGGGAATCAAACCAGGAATGTTCGGTGAATTAAAAATCGCCCCGGCAATTCGCCAGACAGCGTCCTCGCAGGGGGAGCTTTGGAGGCCCCGAGGATTTTGTCCACCATTGACGGAAACGATCAGGAAATCAGACACGTTCGTCGTCGCGTGCCCGCACATGGGCGCCCGGCTCGGCTAGTCAAGTTGTAGAAAGCGACAGCTTCTGAAGATCAGCGGGTGTCGACGTCTGCTGAAAAACAGAAATAGAAGCGAACCCTTCCTCCCTCCGGGAGGCGCTTACCTGCCGTTCGCTTCTTCGCAGCCGCAGATATGAAAAATAGATTCGCGCAGCGGGGGGGCCCCATCTCCACGGAGCGAACGCCCCCCTGAGTCGTCCCTCAGAAAAAGGCTGGCTCTGGCTTTTAAACGGGGTATGAAAAAAAAAAAAGGAAAAGGAGGGATCTGAGACGCGTGTCGCTCAGCATCCGCTCGGCTCCACGGCGACGAGATGAAGGAGGGAGGCGGCCATCGCTTTTTCTTCCGATTGTAAAGTCGCCGCTTTTCAGCGAAAGCAAGCTAATCATTCGGGAACCGGCAAAAACAGCCGAGTTTGAATAATTTGTCACTGGCTAACACTAAATACTAAGATATTCTCCATTATCAGTTGTCCATCAGACCAATCCTGTTAAGAAAAGGAAATTATTCATCTGTTCTCTGAGCGACTCACATCTGCGCCGGGGTCATCTGTGATTCGTAATGGCGTCCGCAAATTAGATCCAGCCCGGCGGCCTCCAGCGTCTGGTAATCTGAGGGACGGCGTGCAGACGGCGCCGGGTTATCGACCCCGGCGGGCTTTTAATAACACAGCCACTGACTGATAAGCGGGAGGGAATTTATTTATTTTTTCGTCTTCGCACCGGCGGCGTCTTCCCAGCTTAGACTAAGCTAACGGTCACGTAGCGAAGGCGCTCGTGTAGCCGTTAGCCGCGCAGAGCGGGCGTTAGCCAGCCTCCGCTCTCAGCAGGGCGCTTCGTGGCTCCATGATGGAGCCCCCTCTCTCAGCGTTCCTCGTGAAATGGAGGTCCTTCCATTTTCCCGCTCTGAAGGTCACCCCTCCACAGCTGTTTCTCCTCCCCTCGCTGATCTTTCTCCGAACCCCCCGCATCCAGGAGTGGACTCCTCCCGCGTGAGGCAGGCCGGGCAGATCGCCGGGCAGAGCAGCACCCGCCGGCTAGGAGACTACCGCGTCAAGTTCAACTACAGCGACGTTGACCTGCTCAGGTACAAGTGTTTGGATGACACACACACACACGCATACATACACAGCTGGGAAGGCCCAAAGTTTTCGAAAATACGCAAACCCCAATTCCAATGAAGTTGGGAGGTTGTGTAAAACGTAAATAAAAACGAAATGAAATGATTTGCAAATAATTTTCAACCAATTTTTTGTTAAATTCACAACCAAGACGAGTGTTCAAACTCATCGTCTTTAATTCGTTTTGCAAATATTCAGTCATTTTGAATTTGAAGCCGACAACACTATATGCGCAATAACTTATAAATATGAATTTTCTTTAGAGTGTATTCAGGAGATTTGCAAATCATTGTATTCTGCTTTTATTTACTGTTTTACACAACGTCCCAACTTCATTGGAATTAGGATTTGTATATATCTAGTAGTATCGTTGCTGTTGCCGGGATACCGCCTTGTTGCCATGGCAGTCGTTCACACTGTCAGGGCGTGCGCGTTCCTTAGCTTACTGTATTACAAGTCTGGATTGTATCCCTGGGTGGAAGTGGAAGGGGGCGGAGCCAACCAGCTCCCCGCCGGAGTGACATCACGGCTTGGACTTCCCCCACACATTTCCCAGCTTGGTGTTAGCTCACACACTTTTTTTTTCCCTAAAAAGGTGTGTTTTGTGTGTGTGTGAGTAACATACAAATAACAAGCCCACACACTCTGCACACGGTTACTAAACATAAACATAAACACCAATCTGTGTTGGATAAGCGATCAATACGTCCGGTTATTGATCGACTGTCCCGGAAGTGTGTGTGCTCCCGTGCTGGAAGAATCCACGAGGCCCTTCCTCGCTATCCTGCGTCAGTCTCCAGTCAACTAGCTTAGCATTCGGCACATCCCCCTGTGAGCTAACCTTAGCTTCCTCTGCTAACGTCGTACTAGTTAAGTAAGAGGTTGCGGGTTGGTTTGGTTTCACAAACTGGACGGTTACCAGTGACCAGAGAACACCACCGGACTTGAGTGTCACAGCCGGATGCGGGTAAGAATATTTAGCGAGCTAATCTTAGCCAGTGTTTGGAAAATAACCCTCTGGTTCAGAGGAAAGCTCTCAGCCCCTCTTTGCCGACTCGTATCGATTTCCCGGTTTCGGACGTCTCTCCTCCGTGCCTCTCGCCCCTCTAACACTGTTAAATTGCTGCTGTGCGCCGCAGCGATAGCCAAGCTCTCGCCGCTCTCCCCACCAAAAAAAAAACAAAAAAAAAAAACACCGCTTCACGTGTAGGCGGCCTTCGCGCTCTCCGTTTCGCCACCGTCTTCCTCAACGGCTTCCAGCGTATGTGTGTGTGTTTCCACCCCCACTTTGCTTTGTGATGCCTCCTCTTTGTCAGCGCTGCTTATTAACTATCTATTCATAAATCCCCCCCCCCCCCCCCCGTCAGTGCGGCAAAGAGCCGGCCAATCATCCCCGAGCCGGAGATCCACGGCAGCCAGTGTCTGGACGGCGTGACGGGCTTCCTGCTGCTGATGTCCGAGGGCCTCATCACCGCCCTGGAGTCGGCCCATGGCCCCGAACAGGCCAATCAGGTGCGGAGATCGGGTCGTCCTCCGTCGCTTCGCCCCCGCCTGCCGTCACCTCCTAACATCGGTGTCGCCCGCCGTAGGAAATCGTCGCCATGGTAGCGGCAGAGCTGGCCCAGCAGACCAGCCTGGAGGCGGCGGCTCAGTCGGTGGTGGAGCGCGTCAAGCGGCTGCACCACGACGTCTACGTGTCGGGACGCCAACGGGCGGCGCTCTGCTCCCGCCACGAGGACATGACCCTCCTCATCCGCACCTTGAACTACCCGCTGGCGGACGGGTTGCTCACGCCCACGCAGGGTAGGAGTGTGTGTGTGTGTGTGTGTCTCACACGTTAATGCAAGAAAATTGTCCCTGTGTTTCTGTGGTGGCTCATGTTGTGATGCTAACGCTAAATCTTTTATATCTTGGCCTACCAAGATGGCCTAGCTGGACACCATTGTGCGTGCGTGTGTGTGTGTGTGTGTGTGTGTGCGCGTGTACACACGTCTCCCCGTCATGTCCATCGTCCTTCCCATTACAACACGTCTTCCGATGTTCGCTCCGGGTCATACACAACAACGAAGGGCGACGATGACGACAACGGACAACCGCAGCTGATCCGTTGCCATGACAACCAGGATTTACGGCTCGCGTCTGGAAATAAATAGGCCGCCCCGTTTTTCTTTCTCTCTCTCTCGCTCTTTAAATTCTCTCACGTCTGGGAACTGCAGCTCGAAGCAGCGATGGTTGAGACAAACCGAGGAATCACAAAAATTGAATCTTTATATTAACATTTTCTGTTGATTTGATTTAACTGTTTTATTATTATACTATTATTAGTAGTTGTGGTAGTATTTTTGATTTTTTATATATATATATATATATATATATATATTTTATTTTATTTTTTTTAATCTTTTTTTTTTTTCCCAAATATCCTGCAGTAGACGATCCTGGAATAATCATTTGATAACCCTTCCCTTTTTTTTTTAAATCAAGAAAATTACATAAAAAAATGTTTAAAATAGAATGACAAAATTCAAAAAAAAAATGAAAAAAAACAGAAAACGTCGATAAAAAGATCAACACATTAGGAGACTCGCAAGCGGTGTCGCAGGTAATAACGGAAATGTCATGTGACTCCCTTCCCCCTCCAGGCGGCCGCATCTACCCGGTGTCGGTCCCGTACTCCAACAGCCAGAGCACCAGCAAGACCAGCGTGACCCTGTCGCTGGTGATGCCCTCCCAGAGCACCCTCACCAACGGCACCAACACCGCCTCCACCCTTGAGGAGAGGACCCCCACGCCCGGGTAACAACAACAAAAAAAGAACCCCTTTTTTTTCTTTTTTTTCGCCTTCCGTTCCTCACCGGCATGGAGGTTCTCCCCCTCCCTGTGTCCTACTTCCTGCCGTGCCTCCCCGTCTCCTCCCGCCTTACCAACCTTGTGTTTATTTTTGGCTCCCCCACACACACACACACACACACACACACACCGCCATCTTCTCCATCGCGTCTTCACGCTGGCCCTCCCCGTCCTCCTTGGTATCTGCTGACCTTCTCCATCCGGCACTGGGGGGGGTCAGTGCAGCTGCAACAACAACGTAAATCCAAGGCCTTAGATTAGAGGGAACAGACTACCACGGCGGATTATTATTAATATTTTTATTATTGTTATCGTATCAGCCTCCGCGTCTCCGTGGAGACGGCCCCGGGAGGCAAAATCCAGGATCTCGGCCTCTCCAGAAACCCGGTGTTACCTCTCCCGTCCCGCTCGCGTCTTTTCTCCTCCGCTGACCGGCGTCCATCTTGGTTTCTCCCAGCAGCCAGAGCCCGACCGCCACCCTGCAGTCCACCAACACGCAGACGCAGAGCTCCAGCTCCAGCTCGGGCGACTGCAGCCTGTTCCGCCAGCGGGGAAGCCAGGCGGCGCAGCCGGACGAGACGGGACGCGTGCCGCCTTACGTGGACTTCAGCCAGTTCTACCGCCTGTGGGGGACGGACCACGGCGACGGCCAGGCGGCGCACGGCGGCCTTGGGCCTCAGTGACGGAGATCCACCGCATACGTGTAATCCAGACGTAGGCTTTAGAAGCCGGCGCCCAACCCCGAGGAACCCTCCGCTCAAACCGGCCTTTTTTTTTTTTTTTTTTTTTTAATTTTTTTTTATTCGGAATAAAAACTGTAGCACCAAAATCCAACGACAGGGCATCTTCATCCTCAGACGTCTTCCAGGTCGGAGAAGGAGCTATTCATCACACTCCTAATCATCGCTCCTTGATTTTTTTCACACTCCTCCCCATGGCAATAATGCACACACACACACACACACACACACACCTCCTGTTCTCTGCTCTGCTACTTTACACTGAATTCACTCCTGATCCGTCCTCATTTGATTTGTCAGGTGGTTCGCGCTTCTCCTTGGAGTGTCCATGTTGTCTCCATGTCTGCAGGGGGTTCCTCAGTTTTCCTCCCGCAGTCCAAACACATTTAGGAAGCTCATTTGAAAACTTAAAGTGCCCAGATGTGTGAATGGTTGTGTAAACAACAGGGCTGATAGTTTGTCTATATGACATTTTAAATGAGCAGCTGGGCCCCGCGATTGGTCCAGGCTCCTGCCTCTCGCCCAATGACGGTCAGGATCGGCTGTCTGCAGGATAAGCGGCTCGGATCATGAACAAATGAATTCTCACTTTTTTTGCCGCCATAAAATTTCACAGATGAACCCCCCAACTGATGAATATCCCGCTCCTTAAATCTTGGTTCAGTGGTTTCCTGTCGGCCCCCCGACGTCCGTACTTCCTACTTCCTGTTTCTCCCGGGGACAGGAAGAGGCTTTGGCCAGCACTCCTGATAATCAGAACTTTTTCCGCGTACTTTTCCTGAGCGCAGCCTGAATAAATAGTACTTTTACTCCCAAAGGAGGTGGAAAAGCGCCAGTTTGTTTGACAGGCGGGAAAAATTGACTTTTTAGGCATTTGCTAATCGCTCATTTTGGATGCTAATTGTTGTTTTCTGTCCACCGAGAGCCCAGGCCGGCTCTGAAAAGAGTCTTTAATCAAAATAATTGCCGCTCAAAGACTGGGTTTCCCCCTCGGGAAAAAAGGCAAGAGTCCCGATGTGTCGCCGCGGGTTCAGGATTGTGAGTGGATTTCACCCGCGACTGGGATCTCGTAAAAAATAGAACAATAAAAGGAGCCACGTGGCACTTCATTAGAGGAGCCGCTTCCGAAACATAGAAAATTAAAATTCACCCAATCAAACCCCCAGCAGCAGAAGGATCCGTATAATACCTTCAAGGACTTGGAGAGTCTCGGGGCCTTCCAGGGTGTCAAAGGTGATTCCAGCTGCTAAACAGCAGGTGGCGGCGAGGCCTCGGCGCATCTGCGACCTGGGATGCCGTCATCTTCCCGCCCTGGGCGTCACCGCTCTTCATCGCCAGAAGGTTCTCAGCACGGTTCCCTGAGGAACCTCAAATATGGAGGTCACGATGATCCGCCATCGAAAGCTGACGTTCCCTTCGTGGTTCAGATGGAAGCAGAACTCCCGTAGAAAGCAGAGAAGTTTGACTTTTAATTCATTTCAAAAAGAAACTACCTGAACTAAATGATGTAAAACAGAATAACTCAAAGTATAAAAATGAAAATATTAAAACTAAGTTGTGCTAATTGGAAGTTGTTTGTGGGAACATGTGTTAATCATTAATTTTTGTTTTGTTTTTATCAGAAAAGCAGCAAAAGGGGCGTGTCTATTAGAAAAAGATTGATGACGTCAGTATGGTTTCCTGCAGCACTTCTAATGATTTTTTTTTTTTTATTAAGATACAAAATTGATATGGGTCAACTAAAGTACCGGAAGTGCGTGCGTGTGTGTGTGTGTGTGTGTGTGTGTGTGTGTGTGTTTTGCCAGACACACGCCTTTCTCATTGGATCCCGGTGTGTTCGCATCGGTACCTCACCTGTGGACGCGCGTCGGACGGCGACCAATGGGACGCCGGAGCGTGCACACACACACACACACACACACACACACACACACACACACACACACACACCTGCACTGATAGAGCTAGTCAGGATCACCTGCGGAGCCCAACAGGTGAACAAACGCGCCGTCCAACGCGGATTTCCACGGGAGACAGGTAGGTGCAAGATACTGAGCTTCTCCAGCAAGAACATCTATTGGCGTGAAATCCTAACACGACCCCGCCGTGCGTGTGCGTGTACATGCGTGACAGCGTGGACGACATGTCATTCTCGAAATTATAGATTTCAAAATTAGACATAGATAAAATGTTGTCCTTTGTAGTTAAGACGTTAAGGCACTTTTACACTTAAAACTTTTATTTGTATTTCTTATACTGTCACACAATTTCCGACTAGTATTTATTATTGTTATGTTTTACTTGAAACTATGGCACAACAATTTCCTTTGGGATAAATAAAGTTATTCTTAATCCTATTCTTAAGTGACGAGGAAGCAATGATAAACTTATTTCTATTGAATATCAGTTCTGCACCATTGTGAATGATATGTCCTGATTAGCTGCTACTGGTAATCATAATAATAAAATAATGAATACTAACAAAATCAATCAATACGTCAGTGTTCTCAAAAAATCTAATGTGTTGACCTTCACAAACACTAAAATGGTGTTTAGCAGTATGCTAACTATGTGATATTGATCAACTTTATGCAAATAGTGCTTCTTATTAGTGTTATATGATTGCATATTACTGCAGCAGAGCTCAACGAACACTCAGTAAACTGTCTGTCCAAAAACTGCAAGTTGCATTTCTTGCCGTGCAAGCTTTATAAAAATACTTTTGTAGTTTGGGGAGCAAAATATCTGACTACCTTAATATCCTCATTCTTGTTTGGTGAGTGTCGTGACAACTCAAACAGTAATCCTTATCCGGCCGATAACCTCTGGCGTCTGTAAATAAATACTTAGTGCACCATGTTCAAGACACGGTGGTAGGCATCATCTTTTCCTTTGACTAACATGTAGGAAAAAAGGCACTATTTTCTAAATTAAAGCAACACACTTGTATAAATGTTTTTTTCGTTCAGCTTCTGACTGACCTAACATAAAATGCCCTGGTCTGCTTTACTGCAACTGGTGATGTGTGCAAACCCTGGGTCTGTGTGTGTGTGTGTGTGTGTGTGTGTGTGTGTGTGTGTGTGTGTGTGTGTGTGTGTGTGTGTGTGTGTGTGTGTGTGTGTGTGTGTGTGTGGTTGTGTGGGTGTGATGGCATCAACTGTTTTGGTGAAAATTGGAAAACCGTGGCAGGCCTGGTCAAGAAACAACTCGATTTTGGTGTTTAAGATACCCAGATTAGGCCTCAGGAGACACATCTTCCTTGTTAGCTTGAGCTACCAGGCTAGCCACACCTGTCGGTGTGCTAGAAGAAAGCAAGAACGGCCATATTCGGAAAGCTAATGAGGGTATTATTTTTCGACGTTTTAAATTAAAAATGAAATTTAAACCCAGATTCTTTGAGTTGCGCTAAAATGCTACTTCAGCGATAAGCCGTAGGCAAACGGATGCTAATTGCTATTGCTAGTAATAATAACGAATGCTAACTTGTGCGCTAGCATTACTGAGAAACAACTGGTTTCAGTTATTAAAGCTAAGAAGAACCGCCTTGTTAGCTTGGACTAGCCGGCTAGCCGCACGCCATGGTTGACTATTTTACAGCAAGAGACAGTATATCTTTTAATTGAGCCTGGGTTTGAATGTAAAATGAAATTTAACGAAAAATCCAGACATCGGCGAGCCGTTTTTAGTTTTTTTTTTTTTTCAAATCTCTTAAATCCATGCGTCCCTCCGCTGACGTTACACCCGCTAGCCAGTGACGTCACAGGGTGCGTTTCCCTCTTTGTCCACAAGGGGGCGCCGGACCAACAAAAACAACCCCGCCTCCCTCTGGCGCCCCCCGGCCGGAGCAAAAAGAGGGGGGGGGGGAGCGCACATGCACTTCCGGTACCGTGCTGGGCCCCCCAAAATATCGGGGGACCCCCCCCTTCCTCCGGGGGCTCCTCCTCTCCCACTCCACTCGTGTCTCCACCCCCTCCGTCCAACCTGCACGAAATAGAGAGAAGTGTGTGTGTGTAGGGTGATGAAGGGGGAGTAGAAGAAGTGTGTGTGTGTGTGTGTGTGTGTGTGTGTGTGTGTGTGTGTGTGTGTGTGTGTGTGTTTTCTCGCGAGCGGAGAAGGCGTCGCGCCGGCGCAGTGGGGAGACGCATCACGGGGGGGAAACGAAGCGAGGAGGAGGCGAGGATCGTAAACACGACACGACGCGGACGGCTGCAAGCGGACCCCCACATCCCCTTCCTCCTCCTCCTCCCTCCTCCTCTTCCTCTCCTCCCATGACCCTCCTCATCCCTCCATCCACACCGGATCGTCGAAGCGTCCGCCGGAGCAGCTCCACATCCCGCTTCACGGAATAACCGGAGGTGGAGGGTCGGGTCGGAGGCGGGGAGGGGGGGGACGGCGGGGGGATCCCGCGCGTCGGATCCGAGATGAGCGCGTCGTGACGCGGCCGCGGAGTGGGAGACGGAGCCCGGCGACCCTCCGGCGTCACCAATGCGACGGGAGACCGAGCGGCGGGGGGGCCCGGCCGCCGCCGAGAGCCGCTGAGACGCAGCCCGCAGGCGCAGATGGGTAAGGTGGTGGTGGTGGTGGGGGGGGGGGGATGCTCTGCAGGGTGTGCGTGTTCGTGCGTGTGTGTGTGGGGGGTGTCTGTGCCTGTGCGTGATCTCCATTGTGACGTGATGATGGAGGGTGGAAATATGGACCCCTTGAAGCCCCCTTCTAGCATGTTCCTTCTACCGCTTCACTTTATTTTCTGCACAAACACCTGATTCTGGACTTGCTAACCTGGCAACCAACCTCCTTGATGCAGGGTGGGGACCCGGGTCATGCATCGATTCAGGACCCGAGCTGATGTTGGTTATATTTATACATATATATATTTAGATATATGACATCTATGGAAACATTATCCCTGAGCAGGGCAGTTAATCAATGGTGGCGCCTCAGGATCTGCAGGACGGCCCCCCCGTGTGGGTGGAGGCAGGGCACCCTTACAAGCCCATCTGGCCTCCATGTTGGTAGAGCTACCCTAGTCCTAGGACCATACCTTGCCTCCATCTGGGTGGAGCTAGCACCGTCCTAGGGCTGTACATTGCCGCCATGTGGGTGGAGGTAGCGCAGTCCGAGGACACTACCTTGCCTCCATATGGCCTAGGCTCGTGCCATTGTGGGACCCTATCTTCCCTCCATAGGCGTAGCTAGCGCTGTCCTAGGACGCCACCTGGCCTCCATGTTGGCAGAGCCAGCCCAGTCTTAGGACCATACCTTGCCTCCATCTGTGCATAACTAGCACCGTCCAAGGACTGTACATTGCCTCCATGTGGGTGGAGCTAGTGCAGTCCTAGGACACTACCTTGCCTCCATGTAAGCGTAGCCAGCACTGTTCGAGGACGCCACCTGGCCCCCATGTTGGCAGCCTTAGCCCAGTCTTAGGACCATACCTTGCCTCCATCTGGACATTGCTAGCACCGTTCTAGGACTCCACATTGCCCCCAAGTGGATCGAGCCCGCACTGCCCCTGGTCTCCATAGCGCCACTTCAGTACCCTAATTTGCCTCCATGTTGGCATAGGTAGCACTGTCCCAAGGGCTGTACATTGCCCCAATGTGTTTGGAGCTAGCACTGCCTTAGCACCCTGCTTCGCCTCCATATGGGTTGAGCTGGTGTTATTGTAGGATCCTATCTTCCCTCTATGTAGGCGTAGCTAACACCGTCCTAGGGCTCCACCTGGCCTCCATGTTGGCAGCACTATCCCAGTGCCAGGATCATACCTTGCCTCCATCTGGATGTAACTAGCACAGTTTTAGGACTCCACATTGCCTCCAAGTCGATCAGGCTTGCTCAGGCCCAGGACTCTAACTGGCCTCCATAGCGCCACTTCAGTACCCTACCTTGCCTCCATGTTGGCTGAGCTACTGCCATCCTTGGACCCTGCCTTGCCTTTATGTTAGCATAGGACATGTGGATTATGCTAGTGCCATCGTAGGACCCTACCTTGCCTCTATATAGGCATAGTTAGCACCACGCTAGGTCTCCATAGCACCTCCATGTGGGTGGAGCTAGCGCAGTTCTTGGACCCAACCTTGCCTCCATGTTAGCATAGCTGGCACCGTCCTAGCCCTCTTCCTTGCCTCACGACCATCTAGTTGACATTGGTTGGAGCTAGCCCTCTCTCGGGATCTACCTGCCGTTCGAGTGGGTGGAGCTAGTGCTGTCGGTCCAGAACGGGTTTCCTCTTGACGGAGGGCCGCAGGTTGAGGTGAAGGTCAGCTGCCCCGCCCCTTACCTTGTTAGTCAAGTTGTTGATCGGTATTGACCGGCACTGATTGTCTCGGCGTTGCCTGCCGAGCATCATTTAGACCTTTGTTTGCCGCCGTCCGGCAAGCGTCCTGATAACGTGACGCCAAGGAGGCCTAGTTATCAGGTACGTGTTTTCTTTTTTTATCCCCTCGGGAAAGCGGAGGAGTCGCAGCCACAAGGTTCGAGCGCGATAAGCCGTCGGCGAGGCAAGCAGAGATCAAAACAGGGAGTAGCTGTGGCTCAGGTTTTCCCCTGCTGCGGCGTAGAGTGGGCTATGGCGCCCCGTTCTATGGGGGGGTGGGGGGTTCACACCAGGCGATGCTGTTTCCGCCAGGCAGGCTGGTGGCTGGTGTGTGTGCATGCGTGCGTGCGCGTTAAAACAACAGGAAATGTGTATTTGTTAGCCGTTTTAGTTTTAATGCCCATGCTGAGAAGTGAGGTCAGCCGTCAACGTGGTTACGACTGCTCCTCGCTGTTTCCTCCTGTCGGGCGGTCGCCGAGTGCCGGCGTCGAGGCCTGGGCGGCGTGGTTGTCAGGGCAACCAGCAGAATCCCAGATCTTGTAGTGATTCTTATCAGAACCTGAAAGCAAAGAGCGGTTTGACAGCAGGACGCACAATGACCTGAATCACCAAAATCGGGCCTTTGTATACTTATATATAAGTATAGAAATGTATATATCTTTATCTGAACGTATTGCAACATGTAGACATCTCCATGCATATATTTCCCATGATCATATTTACATCATGATATATGTTAAACTAATGTCTGCGCGCACATGGAGTTAGCGAGCTAGTTAGATATCGTATGACCATGTATGTGTGTGTCATGATATATTATATCCCAACATATAGAATTACATTATAAATCATTCATCTCCATGCATGTATTTGCAATTACCATATCTATGTCATGATACATGTAAAACTGTGTGTTTGTATGTTTATTTCACTAGCTAGCAATCATCTTTATAAACATATCATGATATATATGTGTGTATTGTAAGATATAGACATGATTATTACATATCTCTCACCTCAATGCATATATTCTCCATCTTATCTATATCATGATACATAATATGCCTGTGTTTATGTGAACATCTAGCTCGCTAGCTAGATATCCATCTATATACACATATATACGTGTATATATCATGACATATGTCATGACATAACATATAGAACTGATTATATTGACACTGAGAATTTATACACATTCTCATAGCTATATCATGGTACATGTAAAACTTAAAAACTATGTTTATAGCTAGCTAGGTAGCTACCTAGATATCCACCTTTATATGTATATATACAGATACATACAGCATAATTGATTGCAATATAGCTTTCATCTCAATGCATGTATTACCCATTAGCAAATACATGTAAAACTAAACGTGTGCGTGTGTGCGCATATCTAGCGTGCTTGCGAGTAATCATATTATATTTATATCTTATCTGTGTGTAATGCAAAATACAGAATCAATTATTTCATATCTTCCATCCCGGTGCTTTTACTTTCCTTTATCACATCTGTATCGTGCGTGTGCACTTACTAGCTGGCTATCAACGCATTTATATTTGGTTTGTACATTTGTAAACGCTGACGTTTCATGTGTTTTACGGCGAGTGGAACCCGGGGTCGCCCGGTTCCCCGTGCTGTTCGACCCCCCCTTTGTCCAGCGGGGCGGGGGAGGGGAGGGGGGGGGGAGGCGCCGCTTCGGATCCCGGAGAGGGGAAGGAGGCGTGAAGTCATGGGCGTGAAAGGAGGTGTTGACTCCAGTCATCCACCTGAGCCTCGCTGCCGGAGCTCACTTCCCTTGCCAGATTAGATTAAAAACCCTCTCTCTTTCTCTGGCACACACACACACACACACACACAAACACTCACTCAGTTTCCCCGTCAGCATGCCTGGTGTGTGGAGGGCAGACGCTGCTGTGGTTGATCACAATGCGAGGCTGGTGATGTAACATAAAGAGGAAAACAACCTTCTCCTCCTTCTGTCGTTCCTCCTTTCTCGCTTTCTTGCTTTTTTTCCCCCTCATTTGTTTCTCAACCTCTTTCCGCCCTTCGTTGTTTCTCAATCCCCCTCGTTCCGCACTCTTTCCTCTTCCTCACATCGTTCCTCTCCCCCTCCACCCAAAAAAGGGGAAATATGAGTGGCGGCATGTGCAGGAAGTGACATCACGCCACCCCCCCCCCGGGGGTACGAGCAGATGGCAGCTGACCGTCTGGTGTCCCGAGCAGTGTAAACGTTAGCGGGGACGGCGAGCGATGCTAGCAATGAAAGCGCTCCCTCCTCTTCCTCGCGGCGGATGACGAAGGGCAGGGCGGCCGTCAAAGGTCGAAGGCGAGACGCCGGGCGGGTCGAGGGAGTGTGTTGTATCGAAGCTAAGCTAGTTTGTTTTCAGGAGATGAACAGTTGGGACGCTCTGAGACGTTTATTTCTGCAGATTCCCTGAAAGGAAGTCGCACAAAAACGAAAGAGAAGCTGTTTGGCTTCTCTCAGGATGTGTGTAGGCTGCAGTCAGCAGAATGATGCCACTTCAAGAATTCTGCTCCTTGATTCCGCCCATTTCCTGATTTTACTGTCTTGTCTTTATCGATCTGCGTCAAGTCTGTGAGACGCTGTTGGATCCAGCGCCGTGCTAACACTGCTAGCGCTGCACAGGCTGCTCATGCTGGACAGGCTGCTAACACTGTAAGCACTGCTTAGGCTGCTAAAACTGTAAATGCTGCACAGGCTGCTAACGCTATTGGGGCTACTAACACTGCAAACACTGGCTGCTAACGCTGCTCTGCCTGTTAATGCTAGTGTGGCTGCTAACACTGTTAAGGCTGCTAATGTTGCACAAGCTGCTAAGCCTGCACAGGCTGTCGACATTGCGCCAGCTGCTAACACTACAATGCCTGCTAACACTGCTAGCAGGTCACTAATACTGTTAAGGCTGCTAGTATTGCTAACACTAAGCAGGTTGCTAGCACTCCTCGAGCTTTCAACACTGTTGAGGCGGTTAGCATTACTCAGGCTGCAAACGCTGTTAGCTGCTACAGCTATGCTTAAGCTATCTCTGCTGCTGCTGCTGTGATGCATCCCCGGACACACACACACACACACACACACACACACAGGAACTTCCATTCCCAGGCTGCGTGTCCTTTTCTAGTCTGCAAAACGAAGGACTGAATCCTGCATCCTTGTTTTTGTTTTTTTGTTTTTCTCTCGGCCCACTTGGAGGTTCATGCGCTCCACTTGCGCTAAACGTTGACGTGTCCAAGGGCTGACAAGATGAACATGGAGTCAGCATATTCCTGTGCTGCTGTGTGCACTTAAGCTAAGCTAAGTGTAGCATGATAGCGCGATTAGCCGAGCGCAGGCTTGCGTTTTCACTCCAGACACGGAGAACGTCGCCGCAGCCGTGACTGCAAGACATTGCAGTGTTCCTCTGCAGTCTGTCTCAATCCCCCGCCCGCGCACACACACACACACACACACACACACACACACACTTACACACACACAGAGTCAGACGGGGGTCCTGAGGGGGCAGCCGTTGTTATGATGGAGTGCGGTTTGATTTTTTTTTCTGTTGCGGGTCAGTCTCAGTGCGAACAGGCTTTATGGGGTGTGTGTGTGTGTATGTGTGTGTGTGTGGAGGGGGGTGTTCGGGGGTTGTCTGGTATTAAGGCCTTTTCCTTTCATTGTCACTGGTCTCCTTTGCCCTCCCCGCCCCCTGCCATGTTGTCAGAGCTCGCTCAGCTTTTCTAAATAAGGCACCCCCACCCTCCGCCCTCCACCCCCACACACCCGTGTCCTCACACCCCCTCTCTTCACACACACTCGGCCTGTCAGCCAGCCAGCCCTGTTTACCACCGGGCTAAAATAGAACGCGTCTGCCCTTGACGATGCCCCCCCCCCTCCCCCTTCAACCTCGTCCGATCCCCCCCAGTGTCACCTTACACCCCCTCCGGAGCCCCTCCTCGCAGGGAGAGAAAATGGTGCTGAGTTTTATCCCGCTCCTCTACGTGTGTGTGAGTGTGTGTGTGAGACCAGGAATGTATCACCGCTGCACAATGTGGGCGTACGGCGTTGCTCCACGGGGTCGCGTGGGAATTGTTACGCCAGTGATGAGGCACTGGGTCATTCTTGGCATGGATATCCAGGCGTTTGGTTTATATTTCCCAGGGGTTGCCGAGGGTTTGGGGATGAAAAAAAAAAAAAAAAAAAAAAGAGGATCAGCGGGTCACCTGATCCAGAGCGTTCAATCAGAGCGTGATCAGGCAGTCGGAACCTAAAGACCCATCAGGGTTAGTCTATTACGGTGTAACACACCTTTTATAACACAGAAAAAAAAAAAAATGGCGTCCAGCAGATGAAACACAGTGGGCTTCCACGGCAGCCTGTGCGTGCCACAATTGTAATCATCTAAGTGCTTCTGACCAAAGTGTGTGTGTGTGTGTATTTGTGTGTTTCAAGTGGTATTTTATGATGCTTTTAAGTCGATTTCTCCAAAGCGGCGCGGGAGGGATGAATGTGACCTTGTGGGGTCGTTTTCATTTGTTTGCGGCATTTCTTCAGAATTGACGTCATTGTTGACCCAGAGATCATCAACAAACACACACACACACACACACATCCAAAAACAACATCTAATTTTGTTCTGCAGCCTCGATGTCTTCCGGACGCTGAAAACACACGTCTCAAATTTTACTGGATCCTAAATGCGGTTCGACGTGTAGTAGATGAATCCCTTCCTGTCCCGCCAAAATAAAGGCCTTCTCTTGGCGTTCAGAAGGCGTTCTCAACTGGGAAAACTTTTTTTCTACTCCGCGTTGTTTTCCAAGATCGTCAGCTCATTTATCTACTAGAAGGAACGGACCAAAGTATCTCAACAAGGAAGAGAGAGAGAGAAGAATCTGGAAAGAATAGTGGAAGGAAGTAGGTTTATCGTCCACTCCGTCAAGCTAATTTCAGGGATGTGCGCAGGTGCGATGCGTTTTGTGAGACACGTGATTTAAATTCCAACAAAATGCCCAAAAAACACGTCAAAAAATTAAGCGTTAGCATCGGGCGTTAGCATTTAAAGCGTCGGCGCCGTTCTCCTCACTAGTCGACTGCTCCAGAGAGAGGCTGCTGATTGGACGGAAACCTTCCCGGGGGGGGTCGATATCACCCTCGCGTCTGGTTGCCTGGCAACGTGAAGGTGATTTAGGGTGTTTATCGTAATTAGCAGCTACTTTCTTATGTGAGGGGTAGCATAGTGCTACACACACACACACTTGTGGGTGAATGGGTGAATGATATTGACAGTTGACCCCCTCAGGGTGAAGCCCCCCCAAACCACAGGTGGGACAGGTCACGCCCCCCCCGCGACCCCATTGGACGGTATGGATAATTAATGAACCAATGAACGGATGCATTCACTCCCGCGAAACCAGAGAAGAGACAGAGAGAGAGAATGTGGCGAGGAAGCGAATTTTAAATTGGCTTAACTGGTAAAAAGACGACGACAAAATGGGTTTGTGTCAGACAATGGCTTGTTTGGATGGAAATTCTGCGTTAGTGTGTGTGTATGTGTGTGTGTGTGTGTGTGAGAGAGCGAGAGATGAATGCACACACTCATACACACACACCCCATCAGGGGTTGTGATACAGCAGTATTCTAGAGACAGGAGGTGGGTGCAGAGTTGAATGGACCTCATTGTGTTTCAACAGCACTATCTTGGAGACAGACTGGCGAGCCAATGCGTGCACACACACACACACACACACACGCGCGCGCGCACAACCACACTCACTCTCTCTCACACACAGGCAGATACAGTATTCAGTGCCTAGGCCTTTGCTTGACCCCACAATGCACCCCTCACTTTCCCCCTCTGCCTCTCTCTCTCTCTAACACACACACACACACACACACACACACACACACACACACATAATGAGAGGCACTGTACTGGAATCAACAGCAGTCTTGTTCTCTCATAAGCTCTGCATACTAACGGCGTGGAGCGTTTGCCACTGCTCGTCTCTCCGGGCCGGCGCCGGTGGCCGATCAATCCTCGACAACAAGACGAGGGATTATATCGATTCTGGATCTTTCTTTTGATCTCAAACACATATACACACACACTTTCTTATAATTACCATACTGTGTATTCATATACACGGTGTGTGTGTGTGTGTGTCACTGAAGGCCCTCTGGGATGATTTAATCTGGTAATCAGGGATTATCAGAGTCCGAGTGATGCGGGTTTCCCACGGGCGATCGTTGATTCTGGATGTGTGTGTGTTTGTGTGTGTGTGAGTGTGAGGAGTGTTTTCTGCCCCCCTCCCCCCCCTTCCTCGGTTGCGGGGTTGGGGGGGCTGCCACGGCGATGGATCCTGAGCGGCGCCCGCCGCAGCGGCGATCTGGGTCATGTTACATCAGCGCCGCAGCGAGGCTCAGCACCGGTGAAAATTTCTGTCATGAAACACCAACGGTCGAAACAAGGTGTGTGTGTGTGTGTGTGTGTGTGTGTGTGTGTGTGTGAGCGCGCACACACACAAGAACAGCCAGGGACCCTTTGGCCATGTTGTTGTTGTTGGAGCATGGGACAAAGCTAATTGCATTAGCATTAGCCCTGACGCCAAAGCATATGTCGGCGGGGGAGGCCCTGGTTGCCAGGGCGACGCTCCATCACACCGGAGGAAAGCGAAACCTGTAAATGAAACCAACCTTGAGGTTTATTTTCATCATTTTTTTTTTTTAATATGACGTTAATTTCAGTCATTGCTGATATTTTTTTGCACCTTTAATCCTACAACGGGGAAATTCCAATCACGAACCCATTTTTGGTTCATTTCTCGCTGATGTTTTTATGTCTGTGTTTCGTTTCCGTTCCAATGGTACGTCCCGTGCATTTGGTACGCTCCGCCTTCCCCAAGCTGCTGCTCGTTCTCCGAGCCTCCTCCTGCTGATGTTTTGGGAAATGACTCAAAAGTCCGTCAGGCGGATCAGCGCCTCGTTTCATCTTTAATCTACCCCCCCCTCCGCCCCGGTGCTGCAACACGATTGGCCGAACAAATCCGCTCGGGAGCGACGGGGAGGCCGAAAACGAAAGCGAACGAAATAATCTGCGGCATCTATTGTTCCACCGCCGCCGCCGCCGCTCATATTTATTCTGGTGTTTTTAAGTCTGGATTAAGGCTTTGGTGATGAGGGCGAGGATGAGGACGGGGGATGAAGGGCGTGTCATTATTTTCCAGCGAAATCGTCATTTCGCTCTAATTCCCAGATTATCACTTTCCGTTAATCCCTCCGTCTTCCGGTGATTCCCGTCTTATTCTAATTTGCGTTTTTTTTTTTTTTTTTTCCTCCGTCACTTCCTGTTTCCCCGTCCAGCGGCGCAAAATAGAGCCCTTCTGTCTTACAGCGGTAGACGCGATGGAAGGCCGTGACCTTTTGACCTTTGACCTTTTTCTCATCTTACTCCGCCGTAATCCCTCCGAGGCCACGGAGAATATTATTTTCAACGAGAAGGTCGTCTCCGCCGCGGTTTTTCGGAAAAGCGCCGAAGGGCTGCCAACGGAGGTCACGGCCGGTCGGACGTTTGAGTGAAGGGCAGCTTAAATTACAGGATATTTTTACGACTTGGTTGGTCTCCTGGGCGACGGCGCCCCCCCCTTCCTGGTTTTTTTTTTTTTTTATGTTTTTTTTTCTTACAAAACAAATGGTTTTCGGTCTGTATTTCTGCGAGGGCCACTGATTCTGTGCAGAACCCCCGGGTTTATTTGTCTTGGTGGAGGCTCCCGACGGGCGCCTGCAGAGAACAGCCGCCTCACTTTGCTCTCACAGAACACAGAACACAACATAAAATCTTTATATACCCTGTGTGTGTGTGTGTGTGTGTGTGTGTGTGTGTGTGTGTGTGTGTGTGTGTGTGTGTGTGTGTGTGTGGCAAGTGTTTGACTTCAGGCCACTGCAGTGGCTATTAGGATTATCATTATTATGCTGATGATAATAATGATGATTATTGTTTATAGCTATTTTTATGATGATTATTCATTATTATTATTGACTGATTATTATGATTATTGTTGTCATTATTGTTATTATTCTTGTTATACTTGATATATTGCCCTTATTATTGTTGTTGAGTGTACCGTTGTATTATTTATATTATTATTATTATTGGTATTATGAGCATATTATCACTGGTATTATTAGTAGTATTAGTAATACAATTACTATATTGGAGTTAATCATTTTTATTAGCAGTATTATTATTAGCATTATTGTTATTATATAGCATTATTATGATTATTTTTATTATTATTATGATTATTTTCAGTATTATTGTTAGCAATATAATTGTGATGTTGTTATTATTTATAATTTTCTATCAATAGTAGTATCTTCATTGTTGTTGATATCATTATATAGTATATCATATATTACATATAATTATGACAATAATAACATAAATATATCATCATGATTATTTCATAAACATATTTAATATAATAATAAATATTATTTTATTTCATAAAATATTTTATAAATATTTATTGCCAAAGGATCCCCCAAAATTACATGAAAAAAAATCCTGTAAAATGTAAACAGATAAAATTAATAAAACAAAAAAAAGCATAGGTCCAGACTGTTAAACAACAAGACATGTCATTGACACACCGCCGTACACGACACTGAATCATAAACATCAAGCCCTTCTTCAGTTATTTTTCTGAAGAAAAAAAAAACAGTGTTTCCCATAATTGATCTCTCACCTCGTGTACGTGTGTTTGTGTGCGCGTGTGTGTGTGTGTGTGTGTGTGAAGAGCAGGAGGCGGGCAGATGTTCCTCAGACCTGAATCAGACTCTGCTTACAGGAATCCCACTCACGGCCTCTCCGGAATGCACATTCACTTCCTGCCTTGTGGTTTGAAGCTCCGCCCCCTACTCACATAGGCCCCGCCCCCAATCGCCTCATCTCAACAACAGTCCAGATAAACGAAAGCGTTTATGGACAAAAGCGTCTGCAAGGAACTTTCCTGCTGTTGCTTTCAAAAAGAAAAAAGAAAAACAATAACGACTTAAATTCGTTAAATGTTAGCTGGGGCTACCTTTCGTTGTGCTAAGCTAACTGTCCAATATCCATCCAGAGGCACAAATTTCCAAGATGACGCTTCCTGCGTCTGTGTGTGTGTGTGTGTGTGTGTGTGTGAGTGTGTGTGTGTGTCACTGAGTGACTCCAATTTGATACTCCAGCTTGGACATAACGTACTGTACTTGGCGGCGAATTCACCCTCCTGCGATTGGAGGATTATTTTTTTCCCATCTTAATCCGAGAAGAACATGGACGATCTCCTCGCCGATTTGAGACGTCGCCCCGGCCGCCCGCCGGCCGTTCCCCGGAAAATCCCCCTCGGTAATCAATAAAGCGCGGGGATTTTCAAAAGCGTCCGAAGGCTATAAAAAGGAAGTGGGATGGGATTATTATTAGCCGCCGCTCCGCTATTAGCGTCGGCCCTGTCAGATCAATATTGCGCATGCAGGACGTTCAATATTTCAGTCACATGCTCGAGTTTGTTTACATTTATTCCATCCAAATTTGGGTAGGACATGGATGAGATGGAGGACCTCCAAGAGGGAGGAACATCTAGAGAGGTGGAATTTGAAGGTTAGCTGCAGAGGTGTGGAGAGAAGAAGAAGAAATTGCAATTGATTTATTGTTATTATTCTTGACGTTTGGTGTTTGCTCTACCAGCACGGCGCCCCCTGCTGGTGAAAGTCGATCCCGCGCCGCTAACGCTAGCACGGCGCCCGCGCTGCTCCTGCCAAAGTTCTTGTCTCCCACATCCCTGGCAGCTCGCCGCTCGTGTCTGTTTGTAAACAAGGCCCCTGCAACGCAGGCTGGGATGACATCACCCGGCAATTAGCTCGAACGCTAACGGCCGTTGACGCGTGCCTCTCGGGGAACGTCAGGCTGGTTCCGTGGCGGCGCCGTCATCCCGAGGTCACGGGAAGGTCGCGGGAGGCGCGCCAAGCACGGCTTCTCTCTTTTCCACCTTTCCTTCCCTTCTTTCCTTCCCTCGCTTCCTCCTCTCCTTGCCACCCCGTTAGCTTTATTAGCAGCTAAAAAGAGCTTCCTTCATGTCAAATGTGAGAGCGGACGGCTTTTTGTTTGATTTGCGTGACAGCAGAAAAGGAAGCAGATGTGGGAAGTTTTACATACACGCACACACACACACACACACACACACACACACATTCGCTTTGTGCTTCATAGACACGATGAAGGGACGAGCCTTGTGGTCGCAGTTGGCTGTGGCGGCGGTATTTCACCAACCCGCTCAGCTTGACCCCGAACAGGAAAAGAGCTGTCTGCATGAAGTGTGATGTCTGTGTGTGTGTGTGTGTGTTTGTGTGTGTGTGTGCAACGCAAGCCTAAGCGTGTTCTACAGGCATTCACTCTCGTCAGCTGTCACTTTTTCGGTCGCCCCTCGCCATTTGAGGGGCGGCGGGTCAGAACACGCCGCGGTACTTCGCACGCCGCTACGTTCTTCTGAGGCTATCTCCATGGCAACGGCGTCACCCCGGGAACGAGTGGCCCGAGGTCAGGTGACTAGATGAACAACGTCAAAGACCATCTTAGTAAGACGCCGGCAGCCGGGGAAGAAGGCGGAGCCTCATCTTTGACTGTTTCGGCAACACACACATTAAAAGGTGACATAGGAAAGCAGGACACACACACACACACACACACACAATTGCCTCTGCCATTTTTCTTGCTTCTGCTTTTTCCTCACTTCCTGTTTGGCCACGCAAACAGCAGAAGGAGAAGATGATGGAGACATTTAACCCCTTCCCGCTCGGCGTCCTCGCCGCTCCATCACTTCCCCCCCGGCGTCCGCCGTTCTTCTGGGTGATTCCGGCCTCTTGTTGCCGGGGCAACCGCCGCTGCTGTACTTTTGATAGCTCTCGATTGTATTTTTTTTTTTTTTTTTTTTCCTCATTCCCATTTCGCTACTTTTCTCATTTCTCAAGCGACCCCACGGATCGTCGCCCCCGGCGACAGACGTTTTCCGGCGAAGCCGCCTCAGCAGTTATTACCGGTTAATTCCCGGTTGTTAGTCATCTACGTGGGGGTTTCGGTTACTTCTTCCTCGACGGCTTCCAATGATTTTTCAGGCAGGTGTTAAACCTCGCAGGCATGCAAAGACGGCGAGAACTCCCCCCTCGTTCATTGTTTTCCCAGCCGGCACGTCGCCCCCTCAGCATCCAATATCCTGTTGTGGGGACAGAGCGTCCCCATGGCGATTGTTGTCAGGCGAGACGCCATACGGTTTTGCCATAAGCCATGAGGCTTCCCACTTCCTGTGTTTGTGGCGCCGGACAATCGGAGTTGGGACAAAAAAACAAAACGACAAAGCGACGGGGGATCGATTTTCGAACGATCGATAACAATCGCGATGGCGGGTTTCGCTCTTCGACCGATCGGACGGATGGATCGGTGTTTTCCGTACCGGCCAATCACAGCCGTCCTCAGGCGGGAGGCGGGGCTTGACCCTGCTTGTCAATCACGCGAGAGAACGTAAACACTTGCAGCAGAAGCTTCTTTACCTAGAAGTACAGGTAAATACAACCTAGTTCCCAAACTTGCTTCGCGTTTCCTCCCCCTGAACGTGCACGCCGTGCACACAAATATGCCGCCTTCGCCTATCATCTGCAGGAAAGCGGTTTTGTCATCTCGGTGGCGCAAAGCAGTGTAATAACATCCTTATAACTGCTTATCAGGGACCAGTGTGTGTGTGTGTTTGCCCGTAAAAAGCGCTGACTCAGTATTTGCTGACAGGTGATTCATATTATGGGAGGGATTATGGGATGCTCTTCCTCCTAGGTTTGTGTGGTAGTTTTGGCCCTCTGCTTCCCGGCCTTGGCGTAAGCCCCCCTCCCCCTTCCACCTTCAACATCTCACACACACACACACACACACACACACACTCTTGGCGAGGCTCTTAGCACGCCTGCATTATTGAAAGGCACTTAGCTAGCCGCCGCTCTCGCTCTCGACATCTGACTCACCGAGGCAGTGACCCGTGAAGCCAGAGGCGAGGAGAAGGAGCACCATGCTCAGATTGTGATTTACTGCAGTGTGTGTGTGTGTGTGTGTGTGTGTGTGTGTGTTTTCTTGGAAAAAAATCAAGGAAAGAACCATCTAACCTGATATAGCTCTGATCAGAAAGCTTTCAGGTAATCTGATGCGTAGCTGCAGATGATTGACAGCTGCCAATCAAACCATGTAGTTTGTTTTTGTTTTGTTTTTAAGTTTGATTCCACTTTTTTTTTTTTTTTTTTTTTCCAAGTGATCACTTTTAGTTCTTATCCTTTCACTTCCTTGCCACCTATGAGGTCATCGATTCGGCCAGTGGCGTCAAATTCATTTCCACCACATCAGCATAATGGTTGCCCTCAAAGGGCTACTTGTAAGGGTTGCAGCATAAATGTAACTAAATATAATGTAAAATGATTAAAACTACTTCTTAATGTTAAATAACTCAATCAAATTCATATGGATTTGCATACAAGTAAAAAAAAAAAAGTTTACTAGCATCCAAGCTAGCTTTCACTGCTGCAGTGTTTTTGAATACGGTTTTCTTGACCACATTCTGCTGCCGTCGTAGTTTTAATTCTTGGACAATTTGTTTCAGGAGGGCTAACTCTGGCATACTTAGCTCCGTGTTTGTTGTCAAAATAGCGACATAGATTATACTCTTTGACAACAAACGCTGCCTCATAACACGATGATGCGGATACAGTGCAGTCTAATGGCGGGACGCTTCACGGGTAACATGATCGGCATGAATTGTGGGAAATGTAATTCATGGTGAAGGCACGCATTTTACTTATTCATTTTAAGACAATCAGACCTTTTAAAACGACATAAAATGACGTGGAGCCACATTTGGCCCGCGGGCCTTGAGTTTGACACGTGGATTAGACCCTCGCTAGCAGCCTAGCCTAGCGTAGCCCTGCGCTACCTACTTTTCGCTTTTTGAAGCCTTATTTTGAGGTGCGTTCGATTTCTTTTTTTTTTTGTCAGGGGAGGAGGGGCCAAAAGTATACGTGACTGAGGAAGTGCACTAACTCCAGCCGCACACAAACACACACACACACACACACACACACACACAATATCACATTTTATCTTTGGCTTTGGGGACGAGGGTCGCATCGTGAGGAGTCTTTCCGTAGATGCGGCTTTCCCTCTCTGGCGGCGGCGGAGTCTCGGCATTGCTCCTCGCCAGGGATGTGGAGGCCAAGATGACTTCGGAGGTAGATAAAGGCATTGCTGCGGGGGTTGAATTTGCCGCTTTTCTGCAGCGGGAGCGTCACATGTACCGAGAAATTATGATATTGACGTTTATCCTCCACGTTTGCAGGCTCAGACGGTCTGAGCACGCTCAGATCCAGGTCATTCACGTGGCCTTATTCAGGGAATGCTATTCGGTTTCCGGCCTTCAGCTTGGAAATGGCTATAAGATTCCAATTGTGTGTGTGTGTGTGTGTGTGTGTGTGTCACACACTTTTTAGTGTCCCCGTCAAGCTATCCGTGCCCCTCGGGCTCCTGTGCCATCGTGATACCGTCCCATTGTCCCCGGTGACCTTTCAAAACAAAAGCTTGTACTTGATGATTCCTCTCGATGTTGCTTGTTCCAGAAGGGTACAACAGGTGTGTGTGTGTGTGTGTGTGTGTGTGTGTGTGTGTGTGTGTGTGTGTGTGTGAGTGTGTGTGGAGGCTGACTCTTACGGCAAGTCCTGCAGCGGCCCTGTCTACTTCCTGGGCTGGATGTAAAACCATGCGGAACGCAAATCCCTGAAGGCAACTCAGGAGGTCAAAGGTCACAACAACAACGGCGTAGCAACGCTAAGTTTCACGTACCTTTGTTTCCGTGAGAAGCGATGTCGCGACACCGATACTCCCCGAGGGTGACACATCTGCAGGAAAACACCGAAATGTAGAGGTGTTTGTTATCCCCTGGACAATGGGAGGTGGGCCTTGTGGGTCGGAGGTGTGGAGAAGGTGTAGCGCCGCGTTCGGGCGCCGGTTGCGTTCAGTCCACGGGAGGCGCGTGAACATCGAGATTCATCCGGGTGTCGGAGTCGACCGGTGGGGGGATTCAGGAAGGTGGGTTCCCCGTCCGATCCCGTCGAAGAGCGAGCGGCGAGAAAATGACTAATTTTAAAAACAAACAGCGAGTTCCTCTGAATCCCGGCGTCAGCCATGTTTTCACGACGAGGCTAAATATTTACCCACGTGTTAAACACGAGTACGATACGTGCAAGAGACGTCCGCACGGCCTTTGTCGCTTTTCGAGATGCGCTGCGGGGATGCGGGAATGTGGGGACCTGTCAATCACAGGTCGCTAAGGTGAAGCGTTTGTTTACATGCCGTGTTTGCTAACATTTGCAAGTGATTCCCTGCTAATGCTAACGGGAGACGCCGCTGGTGTAGCTTTTTGAATTGCTAGCTTTACCCTTTTTACCCTGGATTGCGTGGTCTCGCTTTCCAGACGGTTAGACAGGTCAGATGCACTCTTGGAATGGAGCAGGAAACACCCTCGCCTGCACGTACACCTTGAGGGGGTTTTGATTCTGAAGGAAAGGAGCATTAAAAGATCCCGATAAGATTAGCAGTGTGCCGGTGAGCGGCCCTCATCACCCCCCTCCTCCTCCTCCTCCTCCACCCGTCTGTCTAAACACAACAAATAAAACTCTCTGCTGTATAAACACACAAACCGAGCTTCGGCCTAAATTAAAAACATAAAAAGCAGATTTCTGAAAATACCCCCCCGCACCCCCGTCATTCACCGCATTCCAGTGGCGGAGGCACGCCGGGTTTTGATTGGCCGGCTTATCGCGGTGCAGCTGTCGAGTGAATGAGTGTTTTCTGGTGTTTTCTCAAAGGCAGATCTGGAAACTCCGGTAAAAGCGGACGCTGTCCTTTTTTTTTATTTTATTCTATTTTCTTTTTTATTCTGAAGGCTTGGGCCGCATTGGTCTGCATTCTAATGAAGAAGGAGGAAGAGGACGAAGGTTATCTCGGGCCTCCATTTGCAGATCTGGTATTTGGATGACTCCTGAGCGGAGCCGGACTGATATGGGATTTTGAGGCCAATTTCAGGGAGGAAAAAGTCGCTGGCAGCCGAAATGGCGGCGGAAACGGCGGGTTATCCCCCCCCTCCCGCACGGACCTGCATCCAAACTGGGCGTGGTAGCCCCCAGGAGGGGCGCTAGTAAAAAGAATTGCTTTATTAAGGCGCCGTTAGCACTGCTTTGCAGCTGTTGCGCACTCAGACGCCGCGATGCTAGCTTTCCCCGTCAGTGTCAAGTCACCAATAAGGTAGAATACATGCACGCGTGCATGTGTGCGAACAGCGCATCCCTGCGGATGATCCATTTTTGCAAACGGGAAGCTAGCTGTGCGCCCCAGAGACACGCCAGGCTAACGGCAGGTATGAACGCTACCTGGCAGGAATGATTTAATCCAGATTTAACCTGGATTATGGCCCACACCCTCTTGTAGGATGTGTTTGGTGTGGCCCCCATCGCCCCCGCATGGACCTGCATCCAAGCAAGGTGTGGTATTCTCCAGAGGAGCGGCGCTAATAAAGAGAATCGCTTCATTAATGCTTCTTTGGAGCCTATATACACTGTGATTCTGCAACATGTAGCATCCCCTACTAGCGTTAGGAGCCAATATACAGTGTGATTATGCAACATTTAGCATCCCCTTCTAGCGTTTGGAGCAATATACGCTGTGATTCTGCAACATTTAGCATCCCCTGCTAGCATTTGGAGCCAATATACAGTGTGATTCTGCAACATTTAGCATCCCCTGCTAGCATTTGGAGCCAATATACAGTGTGATTCTGCAACATTTAGCATCCCCTGCTAGCGTTTGGAGCCAATATACAGTGTGATTCTGCAACATCTATCATCCCCTGCTAGCGTTATGGCGCTAATCTGTTTGAGCAGCTGAGCAGACGTTCCAGTTTCGCAAGCTAGCCATGCTAACGCCAGATACGAACACTACCTGGCGGGAATGATTTTAACCAGATTTAATCTGGATCACAGCGACACGCTCTCTCACAGGATGTGTCTCTTGAACCTCACCCCCCTCCTAAGTTTAATTTGGTTTGGCCTGCGGAGCGTCGGCGGCCCGAATAAAGGGATTATTGTTAGCCTGCAAGTGTGTTTTCGTGTTATTCGCCATCTTGACGTTTGGCGGCGGCCTCTTGTCTCCGCAGGATGAGAATGCGACGGCACAGGGTGTTCTTGCTGTGCACGGTGGGCCTGTGCGTCATCTCCTTCCTCCATTACTACAAGGCCCTCCATTATGTCTCCCTGCTGCGCGAGCTCTCCGCCCCGTACCCCAACATCAAGTCCTTCATCATGGTCACCGGCTTCTTCTGGCGGGAGAAAGGCGTGGCCGCCACGCCGCTCAGCCCCGCCTCCCCCGAGGAGGCTCCGCCCCTTCCCGCGCTCCACCCGTCGGACATCAAAGTCCGGGGCTTGGGAGGAAGCGGGAAGACGCTGGTGGCGGCCGGCGGCGCCGGGATCGTCGCCAGAGCGGGGCTGGAGATCCGGCCCAGGGAGGAGCCGGCGCCGCCGCACCCGTGGGAGAAACCAGACGAGAGCCAACGGCGGGACGGGCTGGCGGAGGTGGGTCGGCGCTAACGTCTACCTACTTTCTCGAACCGGACTCGGTCTGCTCGGTGGCGCGTTCAGGTTCTGTAAATTTGAAATGTGTGTAAGGAAATAAGTCGCGATGGAAATTCTTAAAAGGAATCGGTTCGATGGCGGGAGGAGTTCTGGCTCCTCATTGGCTGGAAGGGAAAATGAATTTACAAGAACCGTTCAAATGAGTTCATGCTAATGAAAAAGAAAAACAATGGTTGTATTTATATTTATTTTCCGAGTTTATTAAAAAGAAGGGGAAAAAAAGTTTTTTAGGTCAGCGCTATCCAGGTGGTCGATGGATGATTTAAATCAGGCGTCCACAAACTTTTTCCTGCAAGGGCCAAATAACTTCCCTTCTCTGACGGAGGGCTGGTTTGTAACAAAAAGTGTGACGATCACAAAATGTAAACATAAATGTAAACATTTATTGTTTTCCAGAAAGCCGCACTTAACCAAAAATTCACCCTTTCTGGGATCTTGACAGGAAAAAAAAATCCGAAATTAAATAATAACATTATTAATGAAATAAATAACACTATTTATTAGAGAAATAATAACCAAATAATCCCTTTTCAAGTTTTTCACAGAAAAAAAAGACCGAGGAACATTAACTTTCTTTTAGACACAAAGAAAGCAAGCAGGCTATGAAAGCAAACTGATAACAACACATTTCACTACCAGTATGGTTGTAGAACGGATTTTATCCCCGTAGATTTCATTATCATGATATTAGTATTATTATTTGTATTATGATTTAAAAATCAAAATGCATCTCTGGTATTGTTCAGGGGCCGGGAAAAATGTGGAGGCGGGCCGTATCCGGCCCCCCGGCCGTAGTTTGGGGACCACTGATATAAATTATCTTTTTTAAATATTATATTATAAAACAACATCGTAAATCTCCCATAAAAATTTGTCTGTATATTTATTTCCTGAGTTTATTAAATTGAAGGGATAAAAAAAACTGGGATTATGAGCGGT
This sequence comes from Fistularia commersonii, assembly GCF_037954325.1. Lineage (NCBI taxonomy): Eukaryota > Metazoa > Chordata > Actinopteri > Syngnathiformes > Fistulariidae > Fistularia > Fistularia commersonii. The sequence continues at coordinate 3,904,437 of NC_141295.1, read as the reverse complement.
AACTTTGGAAACTGGGATTATGAGTGGGAACCCTGTCAAGCGGTGGATGATTGACAGGTGCCTTTTTAAGATATTACTGTAAAAAAAACCTCATCTCCCAAATAAAATTTGTATTTTTATTTATTTCCAGAGTTCATTTAAACGAAGAGCGAAAACAAAATAGACAAAAAAATAACTCAGACTGGGATTAAAAGCGATAATCCGAGCGGGCGGTGCATGATTGACAGGTGTCTTTTTAAATGTTATAATATTTGGTCACCCTCTTAAAATAATCGTCTAAGTCATTTTTTTACCTTTTTTTTTTTTTTTGCCTAAATCATCTCCTCAAGATTGCCTCAGTTAAGCAAATTGTGCCATTCTACCCCTTTAGTTGAAATTACCTTTGTCAAGAATGTGTCCAATGGTTCAGTTTTTTGTGTTTCCTGAAAAATCTGAAAAAAATGACTTTATTATTTTAAGAGGTTGACAATTTGCAAAGCGTCAGTTTCATTAAAACATCGCTTTTTAGTTTTGAGAGGCGCTTGGATGCTATTTTGGGAATAGAGGCGGAGCCGGTAAACTGTCGATCACTTTTCAGGAGCGAACCGAAGATCGCCTGAAGCCGCCGACGCCGCTCCATCCGGTGCTGGCGGCGGAGCAGGGGGCTCCACCGGCGGCGGCGGCGGCGGCAGAGCGTGAGTTTGCGTTCCAGGTCGTCCCCCCGATGGGGGACCTGCACACCCGCAGCCACCAGCTCCAGGACGACCGGACGCCGTATTTCGTCCGGACCAAAGCGGGCGCCCTCTGCTTCCGGCGGGGTACCGAGGTGGCCACGCCCAAGGAGTACACCGCTAAAGCCGGGCAACGCCGGCTCCAGGAGGCGCCGACGCCGCCCTCCGGTGCTACCAAAACCAGGACGAGGCCGAGGGGCGGCGGGAGGCGACTTGTGAAGTGCGTTTGCCGCCCCGGGTGGCACGGACCGTACTGCGGCGTCCCCACCATGGTGTATCACTCCAACTTGCCCACCAAGGAGCGTCTGACGCCCAGGGAGACGCCGCGGAGGGTGATCAACGCCATCAACGTCAACCACGAGTTCGATCTGCTGCACGTGCGCTTCCACGAGCTGGCGCAGGCCGTCGACCTCTTCCTGGTCTGCGAGTCCAACTTCACCGCTTACGGGGAGAGGCGACCCCTGAGGTGAGGGGCAGTACTTGTACTCCCGCCGTAGCGTCCAGCAGAAATGGAGATATCATTCGATATCGATCGAAAAACGTGGACAGACTCGCGTCCCTAGATATCTAATTTCCCCTGAAATGTCTATTTTCAGTGCTAATTCTGTTATTCAGCGCAGTATTTGATATCCAAGGTAATCCCGGATTGGCCTCGGTACAGGTCCTAGCTAAACGGCAATTATCCCGCACACACTTGTGCGCGGGTACGCTTTGATGATGTAACGCTTGAGATGCACACGGTTTGGCGTGATTCATCGGCCTTTGTCTGAGGGAGGTTGAGTTGAGCCTCCAGGAGGCAGGAAGTGACCCAAACAGTACACCTGCCGAGGTCCAATGCCGTCTCTCCTTGTTTGCGTTTTACTTGCACACGTCGTTGCAGCTAACGGGCCGCTAGCAAAAGTATAACGCTAAGATGCTAAGGTGTTGTTTTGAATGTCTCCGCAGCTTCCTGAAGCTCCTCCTCAACGGTACGTACGACTACATACGTCACAAGATCCTCTACGTGTTCCTGGACCACTTCCCCGATGGCGGACGGCAAGACGGCTGGATCGCGGACGACTACCTGCGCACCTTCCTGACCCACAACGGCATGTCCAGGGTGTTGGGGGCCAGGGCGGATGACGTCTTTGTCATCAACGACGCCGACGAAATCCCGGCGCATGAGGGCCTCCTCTTCCTCAAGCTGTTCGACGGCTGGACAGAGCCTTTTGCCATTCACATGCGCAAAGTAACTGCTTTTCCTTTTTTGCTTTGACCAGTACGTTGGAGTACACCTAAATTTTAGCGTGTTAGCTAGATTTGCATGTAGCGCAAAAGCAGTTGTCGGATGTACCGAAATGGTACCGACCGTTTTGGCCGCAACGATGTTAGCTTAGCGCCCGAAATAACCGGTGGCATGCTATCAACAAGCATACCGTTCGAAAGCCTTCTTTAGCGAACTCCGAAAGGAAAGTCGGGCTACTGAAAGTCGGGTTTTCCAAAGTCGAGCTTTCCAAAGTCAGTCTTCCAACTGTCGAGCTAATTCAAAGCCCGGCTTCGGAGACTAGAACGAGTGGTTTTGTTTGCCGCGGCAACCTTCGCATGCAGAAACGCCATCTGATGTCCTTGTTTTGCCGAACCCTCTCCCGCAGTCCCTGTACGGATTCTTCTGGAAGCAGTTTGGCTCCCTGGAGGTGATCTCTGGCTGCACGGTGAAGATGCTCCGCGACGTCTACGACGGCGACGGCATCAAACTGCGGCGCCGCGAGTACTACACCATGCCGGGCTTCCGCAAGTACGAGAACGAGACGGGCCACATCCTGGTGCAGTGGTCGGTGGGCAGCCCCTTCCACTTCGCCGGCTGGCACTGCTCCTGGTGCTTCTCGCCCGAGGGGATTTACTTCAAGCTGGTGTCGGCGCAGAACGGCGATTTCCCGCGCTGGGGCGACTACGAGGACAAGCGCGACCTCAACTACATCCGAGACCTGATCCGGACGGGGGGCTGGTTCGACGGCTCCCTGCAGGAGTACCCGCCGCTGGACCCCAAAGAGCACATGTACGCCCCCAAGTACATGCTGGAGCACTACAACAGGTACCGCTACCTCCTGGAGAACCCGTACACTAAAGCGTCCGGACCGAGCGAGGGATAAGCGCAAGGCGCGGAGAAAACGGACACTCCGGAAACGACCCGAGGAGGGGTCTCGGGGGGGTGCGAAGGTACCGAGGAACTCCCGCGGGAGCATCGCTTCATGTATCTCCACCAAGCAGCGCTGATGTTGCAGGGATGTAAAGTCTCACAATCACCCTTTTTTTTTTTGGTTTTCTTCTTCTTCTTCTTCTTCTTCTTCTTCTTCTTCTTCTTCGTGGGGTTGAAAAAGGGAAAACTGAGTCGCCCCGTCCTGGAGATCGAGAGGACAAAACCACTGGATTTACAAAATTGTAGATTTCCTCCTCCCAAGCAAGGGAGGGTTGGGAAGAAGAGGAGGTGCAGGATCTTCAGCAGAAACCCTGTGGAGGCGAGAAACCAGGAAGCAGGAAGATCCGGGTTCATGTTGTTTTTGTTTTGTTTTTTTTTTTTGTTGTCTGTTTTCTGTCTGTGAGGTTTACGAACCCCCTCCGCCCTGACCAGAAAACACACACGCAATGTGGGGTGGAATAGGGGTTGGCACACACACACACACACACACACACACACACACACACACTGTGGATCTGTGTTTGTGAAGGAGAAAGCAGAAAGAGTGTATGTATATATATATGTGTGTGTGTGTGTGCGTAGCTGACGTCACGCCATTGCTGTCTACCCGGTGAGGCCCGTCGGCTGTTGAGCCGTCTCCGTTTCCATGGAAACGGCGGCGGGGAGACGGGCGGGTTCACGTTAGGCGACGGGCATGTTTACTATGCCCCCCCCCCCCGTGTCACTTCCTGTTTGCACCAACCTGCGTCTCTCATCCATGCTCACTCACACACACACACACACACACACACACACACACACACTCAAATCTTCTTGAGTTCCCTGTTTCCCAAAGAGGCCGTATTTATCTGTTCCTACAGGGTGGGTCCGCTGTTGCCACGGCGATACTTCTTTGCCCCACGCACACGCCACGTGAAATTACCCCACCACTCACACACACACACACACGTAGACCACAGGGTGTGTGGAGCAGA
>NC_141295.1:3738077-3895577 GCF_037954325.1 Fistularia commersonii | reverse complement strand
TTGAAAGGTTTTTGTACTTCCCTTTAGTGTGGCCTTTCAATCGGTAAATTGACTACTTTAAATCGGATGTGCAGCGTGGAGTAAAATGAATTGCTGCTGCTTAGTGAAGCCTCGTCTGCACACACACACATGCACACACACACACACACACACACACACACTCCGCCCTCCTCCGTCCACTTTGTCCTTAAAAGAGGGCAAGCCATTAACTGAGGAAAGATGTTGCATTGGCTGCATAAACACACACACACATATGAACAAACATATGCACACACACGCACACACACACACACACACACACACACTGACAGCCATCGACAGCAAAGCTCTGGCAGATGACTGGCTCTCACGTCCCCCAGGGCCTGGACACGTCTGCGGCCAATTAAGCACCGGGCCCCCATCCAGACCCGTCTAACACACACACACACACATACATACAAACAAACACACTTAGCCGGGTTAAAGATGATTATGATAAACAAGCTTTACAGGGTGAAAAGTGGGTTAGTTTACCATGTTGGGTTTGTTTTGTTTTTTGTTTGTTTGTTTGTTTACTGGCTGGAATTCCCGCTGCAGCACTTTTTCCACAATCGGTGTGTTTTATTTGGCCTAAATGAATGCGGAGGGGAGAAAACTGCCAACACAAACACACACACACACACACTTACACGCCTATTCCCACGCACTGATATTGATTGTAAATGGTCGCATAGTTGATTTTTTATTTTTATATCATTGTTGGAACTTCACTTTATTTTGTTTTTCTGGGAGTGTTTACCACTTTTTGTTTGTGTGTGTTTCCCGTATCCGAGATTCAGGAAGTGTTTTTTGTTTTTTTTGCCCCCCTTGTTATTTTTTATTTTTTTTGTGTGTAAATCGTAGATGGCTGCGGAACGGTCTGCGCAGGCGCGTCCCCCTCACTTCCGCTCATCGGAGGGGAAGAGGAGAGATCTGTTGGGGGGGAAAGGCGGACTCTCGGGGGGAGAGAGATGCTTTTGAACAAAAAAAGGACCTTTTTCCGTCTCCCCGTGAAGAAGAGTGTACATTTCTTAAGTTAAGTGACGATGAAGAGTAAAGTGTGTCCTCTATATGAACGGCTGTATGTTAACCATCCACACAAAGTAATGACTTCTATGACAAAAGGCGTATAATAAATTAATTTTAAAATTTAATTCGCTCTCTCTAGCTGACCTTGGTAAGTCTTTGCGCGCGTGTGTGTGTGTGTGTGTGTGTGTGTGTGTGTGTGTGTGTGTGTGTGTGTGCGTCCAGCGTCTTCCTCCCCTGCTCGCCGCTAGAGGGCAGCACTGCTGCGCATGACCGAGAGGGATCCAAACCGGAAGTTTGGTCATCGCCGTGGTCAAATGTCCCGGATGTTTGTTGTAGTCTTTATAATTTTCGTAATACATGTAAATACAATTTTAAAAAAAACTGAAATAATTATGTAGATAAAGTAACACATATAAAGTAATTTATGAATAAATGAATGAATGAATTCGTAGTATCCTAAATAAAGAAAAGACAAAAAAACAAAACAAAATGACAACAAAACCAATGTAACCGAGGGTTACGAAAGTTGCCTATATTGCGAACAATTTCTAAATAATAACACAGAGACTGCAGACTCTCTCGGATAACGTTCTCGTCTCCTCTTTTTCTTTATTTTTTTCAAACTGTCAATTCTCAGATATCACACGTACCACACTTCCGCTCTCTGTTACGGCTTCAAAATAAGAGCTCAAGACATTTATAATTTGTAACAGGAACCAGGTCCAGAAAGAAATGTTACACTAAAAAATAAATAAAAAGATAAATGTATACATATTAAGGTGAAAGATTCAAAGTGTTTATCGTCACACTTACAGTCTGGAAACGTGTTTTTCTGTACAATTGAATACATTTTTTGTTGTCTACAGTGAATCCAGCCAAATAAATATAAAAATAATAAAACTAAAACTACAAACTGTCAATGAACAAATGTCATGGCTATGGAATAGAAATAAATGAATACATAAAATGACGGTAAAAAGACAAAAAAAATCAATCAATAGATTTTTTTGTACATATGTAAATAATAGATTATTACAATAATTTAGCCGCGATGAATTACAGTCATAAATCAATAGATATAACACTACAGCTGTATAAAAACAATAGATATATAATCTCAATGCATAAAAATGAATTAAATGAAAATTTGTATAAAACTGAAATTGAGAAAATAAAATAAAAACTAATAAATAAAATATAATGAAATTAAATAAAAAAACTATAAATAAATCAACACAGTATAACAATAAGGATAAAGTTAAAATTATTTAAAAAAACATAGAAACCAAAATCAATAAATCATAATGGAGCACATTGGAAAAAAAAATAGTTATACAACCAAACTGATATAAATAAAATGATAAAATGATGCGCGCAGTACATTTCTTAATATATATTACCAAGAGACCCACAAGTTTTTCTTACCAGAAATGGTTGTGGGCAGAGTCTCTCTCTCTCTCTCTCTCTCTCTCTCTCACACACACACACACACACACACACACACACACACACACACACACACACACACACACACACACAGATCTGGGAAAACCCCAATGTTATTTTTCCAGAGTTCTGAGGAGATGATGCAAATAGATGCTTCTAATAACAAACATACATAACACAGACAGTGTGTACTTTTAACCCGGCTGCAGAGCCGTGTGTGTGTGTGTGTGTGTGTGTGTGTGTGTGTGTGTGTGTGTGTGTGTGTAATGAAGAGACATTTTACATGCAAAGTATTGAGGTGGGGATTTTTCGGGTGTTCTTTTATCGGGGTTTGAATGATCAGTTTCAAGGGCTGCGTTATAAAAACAGCTGTTTCCCAGAATCAGAGGAGCACCGGGACACACACACACACACACACACACACACACACACACACACATACACACACACACATGCACCCTCTCATTCACACCGAACTTTAGCACCCTTGATGAACCTGTTAACTTTTTGGACTGTTGGAGTTTGAGAACCCAAAGACCTCAGGTAGGAAAGAGGAGAACATGGAGAGAACCAGGAGCTTATAGATCTGAGGCAGAGCTATTATTTGTGTATTTATTTTAATTATTTATTATTTTAAATTCTGACGCTTTACTCAATTTTATACATGTTGCTCAGCTGGAGAAAAAGAAAAATTCTCTCAAGGACATTTTTTACAACCACTTGACTTTAATTTTTTTTTTTACATATATATATATATATATATATATACACACATGCATATACATGCACACACACACAAACATAGATACATACATATATATATATTAATTCATACTTATACTTTAATAAGCGTAGAGTGGTGAACAACAGAAATGTCAGTTTTAATACATGTAGAAAAAGAAAAAGGAGAGATAAATTCTCTGGAGCTCATTTTTTTAAAAAAATACTTGACTTTTAAAAAATATTTTCTTAATATTTTTTACATATATATATATATATATATATATGTGTGTGTGTGTGTGTGTGTGTGTAAAAAATATTATTATAATTTTTTTTTTTTTTATATAAAAATATTTACTTATATATTAATAAATAATAAATATTAATATAAATATATATATTTTTACACACACGCGCATATATATATATATATATGTGTGTGTGTCTGTGTATGTGTATGTATGTATATATATACATGTATATGTACTTGTATGTATATATATGAATGTAAAAAAAATATTTTTAAAGACATACATATATTCACACACACACACATATATATGTTCATACTTACAGCACATGGAGTGGTGAATGACACCAGTTTTAATGACAGTTTTAATACACTTTGCTCATTGGGAGAAAAGCACAAAAAAGAAGATGAAAAGTCACTCAACGACATTTGTTTTCGATATTTTTTTTCAAATACAATTATTCCCATTTTTAATTAAGTTTCATCTCCTTTTTTTCATAAAATTGAAACCCACTTGTGATCTTACTTTTATCTCTATACAAAATCCATGCGCACATCCTTCTCCAACAAAAACTTGACATTTTGTAGAAAATGTCCTTATTTTATCTTATTTAACATGATTATTTATGTGCGTCCTCTTCAGGTGCAGCAGAGTACTGCCCGCCTCACCTCCTGACTTTTTCCTGCAGTTTATTGTCCAATCAGCAAGAATCATTCGAACATTAAAAATATTCCCAGGATACAGAAGGTCAAGGTGTATTTAAATATGTTATAAAACATTTTACAAACATTTTTATAAAACAAGAGAAACTAGCTTGTTCCAACGCAGCCTTGTTTGGAAGGGACTGCATGTGCAGAGGTGAGGCTCAGCTTGCGGCTGCCTCACCTCGGGTTTCTGTCCAGAAATTTCACTTAAGAAAATGTAAGAAATTATTGGAATAATGCAGAAATACATTGTCAACACAGATCAATTGACGGATATGAATAATAATACTTATTACTACTATTATAATTAGTTTTTTATATTTTTAATGATGATAGTTGATGCTCCCTGACCCACATCACTAGAGCCTCCTGCATGTTTTTGAACTGTGAAATCTATCTATCTATCTATCTATCTATCTATCTATCTATCTATCTATCTATCTATCTATCTATCTATTGATTTATCTTTCTATTTATAAACAGAGACAAACAGGGGCAAATTTAATGAGGCCTGAAACAGAATCAGTGAGTGAAAGTAAAGGAGTGAAAATCAATAAAAGGAGAAAATGGAGATAAAACCCAGCATTAAAATAAATGACGCCCGCCTGCAAACCTCGTTTTCAGAATGGATGCCGCGTCCGAGTCCTTCAGAATGATAAAAAAAAAAGGGAGCCAATTGAGAGAAAAAAATAATCAGCCTGTAATTTATGTTTACGATGACTCGTAATCCGTCGGGGCATAAATCGATAATCAATAAATGAATTACAGAAGCAGTCAGCGACTTCCTGGGTTTAATCCTCAGAAATCTTGAAGAGCAAATAAGGGTCTGGGAACACTTCACTGGATTTACGGTCGCCGTGGGAACCGTCTCCTGGAGGTGGACGGGATTTCAGATGTTCGGTGGCGCCGTTTTCGGGCCGAGGCCCCGAGATGACGCATAAGTACAGCTGTTTGATGGACTTGATCGATTGATAAATCTGACAGTTCATTCGGTCCGATCAATAAATCAATCTGTCAGTCATCAGACAGTCGATCTGTTGTTCAGTCTGTTTGTCGATCATTCAGGTAGTCGGTCAATCGAGCAATCAATCAATTTGTTAGTCAGGCAGTTTGTCAATCGATCAACTCATCGACCAGCAGACAGACAGGAAAAAATCTGTCAATCAATCAGTCAGTTAATCAATCAATTCAACAACCAGTCAGTTAAATGTGCTATCGATCGCTCAGTCGCTTATTAATAAATCAATAAGACTGGCTGTCAGGTTGCCTGGGAAACCATGACAGGGATCTGCTGCAGGTCTGAGGATGTGTGTGTGCGCGTGTGTGTGTGTGTGTGTGTGCGTGTGTGTGTCACCCCTCCCATTAGCACACGATGCTACGCTAGCAGTCGCGTCCTTTAACCCTTTCCAGACTTTCCATCACACCCACATCCATCTCCATGTCCATCACCGTCGCCGTCGGCAACGGGCCCTCCTGACCGTCCCGACAGTCTCCTTGAAGCGAGCTGTCAATCATCCGCCTCCAAACAATTCATTTCTCTCTCTTATTTTTTCCGATGGCGAGCAGCGCCGGCGGCAATAACTCATAAAAAACCCACCGCAGACGCGAGGAAGGAGCTGCTGCAGCGCCGGCCTTGGGCTGGGTTTGTGGATGGATATTGCTCCTGTGTTGCATGTGTGTGTGTGTGTGTGTGTGTGTGTGTGTGTAGGCGGAGGCGAGCAAATCATCTTCTCAGAAAAGCGGCGAGTGGGTTTGTCTAAACGTGCTGAGCTCCTCTGTAATTAGCCACGGCATACAGAAGCCACAGCCTGACATCCTGTGTGTGTGGTGTGTGTGTGTGTGTGTGTGTGTGCACGCACGTGGCTGTGCCTGCAGAAATAAACAATCCAACGGAGAGTTAAAACTTGCAATCATGAGTGCCACTTTGGAAGCTGAAAGTAGAGATGAGCATCCAAAATAAAAGTACTAGTAGTTGAGCCGGTTCCGAACTCAATATGCTTGTAAATCAAATTAAATTTTCCCCGTTGAAATGATTTGAAACGCCATTACTTGACTCCAGACTCCCCCCAGATTTTATGTGTTTTGAAATTAAAAAAACATGTTTATAAATAACAAACAGTGCATCGCCGTGGGGAGCTTCACTTACCGGCTACACACTCAATGCTACAATATGTCGCTAAATATAACTTGCACACTTTGCGGCTAATCTTGATTTAGCAACGTAGCGAAGCCGCTCCTTTATTCAAACTTCCGATGCTTCTTCCGTTGACGTTCCCGTCGTCTGCTGCACCGAATCCCCAAAAATGTCGCAACGAAAAACGCAAAAACACTGAGGAGGCAAGACGTTTGACAAGGGAAGCGACCCCACGTTGCCTCTGGGGTCACGTCAGGGGAGTTTCTTGTGTATGTATTTCCGCTGCAGGAGATGTAAACAGTCTCCGCTGCATAAACACGGCCGCCGCTTCGAAGATACGATGTTGAGAAGCGATCAAACGGGCAAATAACCAAGAATCTGTTGCCCCTCGGATTGTTTTTGAATACATTCGGAACGGCTAAGCTAAGTCCAGCTAGCCGCAACCTGTGTGTGTGTGTGTGTGTGTGTGTGGGTTGCAGTACCTCAGGTTTCAGCGCATTCTTCATTGCGCTTCTTGCTGCTCAAGGATGGGCAGCATCCCGTCACCGTGGCAACCAGATGCCTGCATCGCCGTCTCAAGAGGAAAAGAGGCTGAAAACCATCCATCATATGCTGGATATTTGTGATTTTATAAATACATATATAATATAAAACTATATATAAACTATAAAAGTAAAAAAAAAATTTTTTTGTTCATACCTGTATGTTTGTTGCATACTTATGCAAAGTGTTAACTTATATATAAGTTAACATTTTGCATCCCAGGGCAGCAGGGAGTTACTGTCCGACCCCCAAAAACAAACCAGGGAAGTTCCCTCGTCTTTTCTTGATATTTTCTCTCTTGTCGGCACATTTGTCTTTTTCTGTGTTTTGTTTTCTCCGTGCGGGGGGCCCCGCTGTACTTTGAACTGCAGATGAAGGGGTATGAAGGCCCCCCCCCCCCTCCAGCTCCACGCCGGCGGCCTCCAGCCGACACATCCTGGCCCGGGTTGTAATTTCCTCGTGTTCGCGAAGCGGCCAGGGGGCCGTTTTGATCTCTGTTTTTCATCATTCCTCCTCATTTTCTACTTTCGTCTTTTCTGTAGATCTTCAAGCCCCCCCCCCCCCCGCCTCCATCCTGTCTCCTCCCGACAGCTGCGTGCAGTCAGGGGGTCGCGCGGTTGCAATTAGCCGAACGCCGCCTCGGCAGCGGGCCCCACTTCCTGTTTTCCTCTCCGGCTCCGTTTGAGAAATCCCGATTGGGATCCTGGAGTGACCCCTTTGACACACACACACACACACACACACACATACACACATAAATGCAATGCAAAGAGCTAACCAGACCATCAGGGATGACTGCTGGACAACCGGGCATGTTGAAGCCCCCCCCCATTTGGAGTCACATGACCCTGCAGGCTGCGCGACCTCACAAGAATAGTAAAGCAGCACCGTGACCGTATTATGAGGATTCGGGTGTTTTGCGGATTTTCGGCGCCCTGTCCGTCTCCTGTGCAGCGCTAGCTAGCGACCTAGCCTCTGGGAAATGACCGATAACTCCTAACCATATGACAGCTTGTGTTTTGCACATTCACACACACACTCACACAGCTGAGGAAAAGATGCTTAGACTAATTCTGTCTTTTTTAATTACAACTTAACGGGTGCAGTAAACACACGTGAGTACGTATTCGCGCTTGTTGCCATTTACAGCGAGTCAGGAAACAGTTTTAATTTGTAAATTTGTGCAATTCGTGCTTTAGGAAGAGGAGCTCCTGTATATATATATTTTTTTTTATTCAAAATGAAACTAATCTTTCCTCTTTTATTTTAACCCGGCGACCAACTTTAAGAGAACCCCATCCTGTCTCTGGAATTTACAAGTGTTTACGTTAAGAAGCGGTCTGCTTTTCTTCTCGGGCGGGGGAACGAGGGGCTAACAGACGGGAGTCGGTGGCGCCGCAGACTCATCCGATTGCCTCTGGTGGTAAATTCACAAAAAAAAAAAAAAAAAAAAAAACGAAAAAAAAAAACAGGAAACGCATTCAGCCGACACAAAAGAAACACTTCTATGTAGCCGTTTTTTTAAGGGGGATAATGTTTATATTTATATATATATATATATATATATATATATATATATATTTATAAAAAACAACGCTCATACACATTCCAGTGCTGTAGGCTAGGCTGTAAAAATATTACATAAACATTTTACAGTAACCTGTAAACAGCTTCATGTTTTGTTCCTTAGCGTTAGCACCGAGTGAAATAAAACAGTCTCACCCCTCCGCCGAAAGTGGTACAGGCCTAAAACAAAACAAAATAAAAAAAAACATGTTATATATTTTTGTGCAAACACCATAAAGTGTTTTGTCATGCAGACCCGGAGCTCTGCGGGGTTCTGTTGACCCTGCGTGCTAATGCTAACAGAAGAATTCGCCATTATCTACTTCCAGAACAGCGCCACCTAGTGGTCTGGATGACTGATTTTTAAAAAAAAAACAACATTCCGGTCCTGACGGTGCCGTCACCGGGTATTTGCTATCCCAGGTTTCTATGCCGTCTCGCTGAGCATCGGTCGACGTCATTGGCCGATAAGGAACCTGTCCGATTGTTAAGCAGGAAGTACGTCTTGACCTGGGGATTCTCGCCACGCTTGAGCGGTAACCCCTTGCATTGCTCATTCCGTTAGCCACCTTGCTAACCACGCGGCTGCTTCTGTTCCTCAATCAGCTCATCTGTGTGTGTGTGTGTGTGTGTGTGTGTGGGTGTGGACGTGGTCCCTGAGGGGAGTGAGAGGAAAGCCTGGCACAGCACACAAACAGGAGAAAGACTTACTTTGACCAAGGGTTTATTGCTAGTGCAAAGGCATATTATGGGTTTCCTGGTTATGTGCTGTGCTAAGTTTCACCTTGACGCGTTTAAAAAAAATAAAAAATAAAAAAAAAACACCAATTCGGCAAATGTCACCAATCCGTCGAGCCGTTTCAAAGGAAACCAAAGGTCCGCTGGTGTTCACAGGATGCTCGGGGCCACCAGGTAGCCGTTGAAGGTGATGTAAACGTCCACGTCGTCGCTGTAGATGGCGTTCTCCCGCTCCCGCTTGTAGAGACGCACCCAGACCTCGTCGTTGAGCGCCAGGTCGAACATGACGCTTTGGCTCTGCATGATGGAGCGCTCGCTGGGCTGGGCGTACAGGATCACCTGCTCCTTGTCGTTGTGCATCAGGTGGAGGTAGGTCTCCTTGAAGTTCCAGGTGTGGATGTTGATGTTGAAGAAGTAGATCCCCGGCACGTAGCAGTAGAACTTCCCCTTGAACATGTTGAAGTGCTCGTGGAGGTTGACGAACACCGTGTCGAACACCAGCGCCTGGTAGTAGTCCACGCTGTGCAGGGCCTTGCGACGCCCCACCGAGAAGGAGGACTGGGGGATCTTGCAGGGGTCCCCCGGGGCGCCGGCTTGGCCCTTCCCGCCTTTGGAGCCGGCGGGCCCTCTGGTGCCCGGGGGCCCCTCCAGACCCGGCTTCCCAGGCGTCCCTTTATCCCCTTTATCCCCTTTGTCACCTGGAGGGACGGAGGAAAAAACACAAGCTCTCAACAAACGCCACACTCTTCCGCCTCCAGCGGGAGCTGCGCGACATCCGAGAAATAGAGGCGACCTTTGACCTCGGGGACGAGCACCTGCTTTAGCCGCGAGACCGGAGTTAGCCGTAGCGGTTAGCGTGCTAACAAACAGGTATCATCGATTTTTTTACAGGCAAATGAAAGGCTTGTTTCCATGGTTACCACCACGACTGCGCTAGTCCCCCCCCCCCCCCGGGAAGAACCATCTGCAGTTTGGTTTTAGTGGAAGAGTCCAAAATGGCTGCTGAAAGGGGGTGCAAGATGACAACTTCCCCGCTGTCGTTGCAAACTGGGCAAAAGGACACTAAAATTACTTATATATATATAAATTAAAAGCTAGCGCCAACATGGCGGCTGTCACGGCACTGATGTAAACAGTAAAGCGACGCCACATTGGCTTTGGTTGTAAATTTAAAATTCCCCCAAGGTTAATTTGGGACGCGGTCGCCGTTACCACGGCGCCAGAACCACAATAAAGATGGCAGGTTTCTGTTTTATCTCACACCTCAAAACCATCTCTCAATTCCCTTGAGGCTGGTTGTAGGAGGCTGAAAGGCTTTTCTCACACACACACACACACACACACACACACACACACACACACACACACCTGGGTCAGCAGTCTACATTGGCAGTCAAAACACAGGATTACACCTGATCCATTTCTGACCGGCTTCTCACTGCACGGCAACACAACATCGACCACACACACACACACACACACACACACTGCAGGGATTATCATTTTCCACTGTGAAGGGAATGACTGCAGCGCAGCGGGGAAAAAGGGGCTTGGTTTCTTTAAGTGTTGTTACTGTAAAGAGCACAAAGGTTTCCATGCTGCTGTTGTGCGTGTGTGTGTGTGTGCATGTGTGTGTGTGTGTGTGTGTGTAGGCAATTTTCTGCCACATTGGCAGGTCTAGTTCCAGAAAGCAGTCGCCTGTCAGGACCTAGAGCGGCTCTCCTCCTCCAGAAGATGAAGATCTGCCGGATTGTGGTCTTCATCTTCAGTTAAACGTCGGTCAGTTTCACCAAAAGTAAACATGCTAACATTTGTTAGCAACAGAACAGCGCTAGCGTAGCTCCGGTTACGCTGCTCTCTCCGAGGCCGACCGGCGGCGTGCAGCGACCCCAACCGCGTCTCCTGGACGTCGCAGAAATCCCTGACGTGGTCGCTGGGGGTCGAACTCCTTCTTGTTACCTAGCAACAGGCCGGATGAATGGTCAGGTTGAGCGCGGGAGGGGAAGGGGGCGTGGAGATCCTCCTCCACTTCCTGGATTCCAAGGAACTTTCCACGGGTGTGTTTATACAGAATGATACCCGGGACGTCATCACAACCCTTCTTCTTCTTCTTCCCCATCTGTGTGTGTGTGTGTGTGTGTGTTCTGTTCCATATTAATGACACTAGTGGCCCTTCAGGTGTTCTGACAGTAAAAATGGCACGACCTGGACCGTAATTCACCGCAAATGTCCAGAAAAAGCTGTCTCATCCCGCCACCGTCTTCCGAATCTGCCCCCGAACCTCCTCCTCGGAGCGATCTCGGCGGTCGGTACCTTTGAGGATGGTCATGTTGATGACGGTGCGGACCTCGGGCAGCTGGTACTGGCCGGACGGCGCCGACGGCTCCTGGAAATCGCAGCAGCGCCTGCAGAGCCTGGATTGGGGTCTGGAGGGGGACGGGACGCAGAGGACCAGGGGCACCAGGAGGAGCAGCCTCAAGCACGCCGCCATAACCTGACCACCAACGATGGAAAGATAGGGTTACTGAGAATGTGTGTGTGTGTGTGTACATTCCAGAGGGAGAACGTTCTTGACAGAATCTTTCCGCGCACTCGTCTTGAAGAACAGGAATTCTTCTTCTTGTTTTTCCCGACGGCGGAACAACAAAAACCCCATGAGCGTCGCTTCTTGTTAGCCATGAGAGCTATAGCGACGTTCCAGGAAGTAGCCTCCTCCAGGGAGAACTTTTTTTTTTTCAACTTTTGCAAAACGGCACCACCGTGCACTGCTGCGACGTGCACCTTAAGCTCTACGCTCAAGATGAAATGAAGAAGAAGAGGACACGCCGTTAGCTGTTAGCTAACTCCCGTCTTCTCTCCATCGCCGCAGCCGACCAGTGACCAAGCTAGCTTTTAAAATTGGCGCTCCATGGTTTGCGCCAAGAATCTGGTAATGTGCGTGGCTCGAGGCTTCCAACGATCGCCTATGAGTTCCCATGACGACGTAAAAACACCCTGCTTCGGATCGGGAGCTGAGATGCACAGAGAAACGGTCTATTTCCTGTAAAGGCTCTAGGACCTGCAAAAAGTTTGCACAGTAAGAAATGACTAATCAGAGGATTCACTTGTGTTTCTTTTATTCATCATCCAGTTGTAGAAAAGACTGGACAGACAGATAGAAGCGACCGAGAGCAGCCTCTGATTGGACGAACAACATAACCAGGAAGTACTCATGTAGCGATTAATGTCTCTGCATCCCCTACGTGACATTTATGGGAAAATAATAAAAAGGGGGCGGCTGATTGGAAACACGTGCGCCGTGACAGCTCCGGATTTTTTTGTCTGGACACACGCACACACACATACACACACACCTTGTTTTCCACAAGAGGGGGGAAACTCACCGCCGCATTATGTCACATTACATAACTCAGAACATACGGCTCCCGCAGGACGTTCGGGGGGTTGGGAGGCTGACTGAACGCACATTTCCCCGATTCCCCCCACAGATCCCAAAAACTGACATTGTGAAAGTATTCTACAAGAGTTTTATGGTCAAAAACTATAATAAATGACACATGTTGCTCCCGCAGTACCGGTTTTGACCACTAGGGGCAGCGCAGCCCTGACAGGTGCACAGGCTGGCTAATGCAGCTTGAAGTCGCTAACAGTTTAATTGTCTTTTCCATTGAAAAGTACTTTTTGGACGGCCAGTTCAAACTGGCTCTGTCGGAGCAGTAACTCTGAGAAGGAGATAAAAAAAAAAAGACATGAAAGAAATTCCTGGATTTCTTTTTTTTCTGCGAGGATCCACTCCTTCAGGATGACAAATGGAGTGAGAAGGAAGACAAGCTTGCAGGATTCTCACGAGATGGAGCATAACAATAGAATACATAAATAACAGCCTATTTCATTTTTTTGTTATTTAAATACAGATTTGCAGTGTAGTTAGTGACTTTGTTATTACCGCAGGAGGATCCAAATGTCAGCGCAACGCCCGCTGCTCCGGACCAATCAAACGGCATGGACTAAGATATCGTTCTCGAGGTCGAATTCTGATTCGCCGATGTTTGGATGTAAGAAAAAACACAAAATTTGGCTCCTCATACATATAATAACTCCAATAATTCATCATCTTTACCACTGATCCTGCACTAAGGGTCAACAGACAGCCAGGGTTAAGCCCGGCCGTCATTGGACGAGAGGCAGCACTCTGGACCAATCACAGGGCCACATACTGAAACGTGCAACCATTCCCCTTCTCATTATCGGAGCGCTAACCAGCTAACAAGCACCGCCTAAATAATTCAATAATAATTTTTCATGGCGCTTCTTCTCCGAAGCAGCCTGTCGGTGCCTGACGGAGTCCTACGCCCTGTCAAGTAGGAACAAGACGCCACACACACACACACACACACACACACACACACACACACACACACACACTCACACACACACTCTCCCCGGGGGCCATGTTTAACCTGCAGTCATTACTTTAAATGTCTAAATTGACCTCCCTGGTGCAGCAGCGTCGCCCCCGCCGACACGCAAAAGGTGGTAGTTTATCCTCCAGGTTCTGAATCCGCACACACACCTGCTGTCTCGGACGCTCTGCTCCGTTGTGTGTGGACACACACACACACACACACACACACATATACACACACCGCCTACACCCTCCTGCAGATGCAGGAGTTCAATTCAGTTCATCAATAACACATGGCTATTATTTGTGTGTTTCAAATGTTTTGCATTCACATATAAACACACACATACACACACACACGCACACACACGCACACACACGCACACACACGCACACACACACACACACACACACACACTTCACAGCCTGAAAAACTGCAGCAAACATTCCATGATTGACGGCAGGAGGATGTCCAGACTTGACGCTAATAGACATGGACTTGAAATAATGCATCTTGAGTTGTGTGTGTGTGTGTGTGTGTGTGTGTGTGTGTGTGTGTGTGTGCGTGTGTGTGTGTGTGTGTGTGTGTGTTCAGAGGTCTGTAATATCCGGAATACTGACCCTCTGAAATTTTCTGCAGAAAGACAGAAATAAAAGAAGTTTGGTTTGAAGAGGAAGTGGTGCCACACACACAACACACACAACACACACACACACACACACACACACACACACACACACACACACGCAACCCTTTAACCAGCTGGACCAGCAGAGCTTTGTCTCCATGATCACAAGGACACAACACACTGCTGCTACAAGTGAGCACACACACACACACACACACACACACACACACACACACACACACACACACACACACACACAAAATTACCCTGTAAGCAGCTGTTTTGTCCATGATCACTGGGTGGATACACTGCTGCTGGGAGTGAACACACTTGCACACACACACACATACATGGAACAATTGGAGACACACACACACACACACACACACACACACACACACACACACACACAACAATGCTTAATACAGACATACACACACACATGCACATTGCTGCTGCGTGTGAACACACACATGCACGCACACAGACACGCACACACACATATACACACGTCGATGCTGCAAGAGAACACAAAGAAACATAAATGCTACAAATAAACACACACATGCACATCAGTGCTGCAACACACACACACACACACACACACACACACACACACACACTGCTTCTGCAAGAGAACACACGCATGCTATAAGTGAAGACACACATCAATGCTGGAAGAGAACACACAGCGACTGGCACACACTCCGACCATCACACACACACACACGCACACGCACACACACACACGCACACACGCACGCACGCAGGCAACAATCACAATGAGTTCATCTATCAAGCCACGTCTACAACGCGGAGCATCAGCGCCGCACGCCGCAGCGATCCGGTTCACGCACACGCACACACACACACACACACGTGCACACGCGCACACACTCCTGCTGAGTTGGCGACTAGATAGTAACCCCTGCACGCCTCTGCACGCAAAAACACGCCGCCGGCTGTTTCTACTTCTTCTCTCCCTTTTTTTTTCAGGTCCGAACTGTTTGTTTGGCCTGAAATATTAAAAAGAAAGGAAATAAAAAAAGAAAAGTGCGGGACCGGTAGTCCCGCAAAACCGCACGTGCGCGGCGATGCGCGCGTTTTTGCTTACCTGACGGAAGTTTCACCGCAACGCAACGCCGTAAAGCCGTCCGCCGGTGAGGAAGGGAGGAGGAAACACTGGAAGGAATCCCTCCTTCCCTCTCACTCTCTCCCTCCTTCCCTCCCTCTCTTGCGGTTCGAAGTTAAAAAAAAGGAAAAAAAAAAAAAGAGGAAAGAAAAAGGAAAAAAAAAGGAGGAAGTACCCGGATGTCCAGGTGCCCTTTTTCAGTCCACCAGGAGAGAACAAGACATCTGGAGAAGTTTTCAGGAGAACCTGATGGGACAGAAGGTTGACATCGAAAAGCTTTTAGGTGTTTCTGATCGGTTGTTTTATAATTCATACATTTTTTTTTTTTTTTTTTTAATTATTATATTTTTCTTGTAACTCTGGCACAACAATTTCCTTTGGGATAAATAAAGTTGTTCTTTTGTTCTTATTTCTAGATCGCTCGTTCTGCACTTTGGGTCCCTGGGTGGCTGCAGCCTATCATAGCTGTCATTGGACGAGAGGTGGGTTCCCCCTGGGCCAATCACAGGCCCACATGTAGAAACGACCATTCACTCATTCACACATCATGTAGACGTACGATTATTCACCCATTTGTTTGCATATCATATGTAGACATCAAGTTGCCGCCAAACTTGACAAGAGTGACCCATGACTTGTATGACTAAGAACCTCCAGACATACAGGCTTATGACCGTTCACCCTTTTATTCACGTGTCATATAAAAACAAACTACTCACCCTCTCATTCACACAGCTTTCCAATGAAGCTCCTGTTTTTCGTCAGCGGGAGGATTTAAAGAACCCGGAGGAAAACGGTCCAAGAAGGTGCAGGATGTTGGGACTGGCCAGGGGATCCACTACAGAGCCCTGGGAAGCGCCACTACTAATCAGACAGCAATCATAGCTGGACACTCGCAAGTGGAAGCGCCAAGAGGAGCAGCAAGTTCTTCTCAAAGATGCCGTCGAGCGGTGAGGGGATTGGGAGAAAATTGGATTTTACAAGCGGAAAATGGAATCAAGGAGGCGGACAAGTGACACGGTACCAAAGATGGAGTCCCTGTATTTAGACATTGAGTATTTACAGCAGGTTCTGGTGGGTTCATGTCAGATTAGGGGGGATCAGCTGTGTTCTAACTCACTTCCTGTCATGTGTCCCCGCTAAAGTTCCCTGTCACGGATCGCAGGAGGAACATCTTACGTGATCCTTACTTGTATGCTTGAAGTCCAATCCCTCGCAGGAGAAGAATCATGACACAGCACTGAGCCACTTCACCCCTCCATCTATAAAACATTGCATCAGAAGGCTTCCCATTACCATAAATGGTCACAGAACTCCAAAGTCAATATTCAGACCTCGGATCCAGATGCCATTTGTCAGACCTCCGCCACTTCCTCTGAATTGAGATTGATGGGGTCCTCCTCCTGGCAGGGTTAGGGGTCTCCAGCGGGTTCAAGTGGGGTGAGTTCCATGAACTCTTCTCCAGTTTGCGATTGGAAATTCATCCGTGAAGCAGCCACTCGTCAAGGAGCCGCTCCCTGACCTTAAGAGTCCCGAAGACGAATCCAGGGATTCAAAACATCATCTCATCTGAGCCAAAACACACCCCCCAGTGGTCACATGAAAACGGATGCAGATTTATAATTCATTCATTCATTCTTTATATCACTTATCCTCGGGGTCGCAAGGGTACCGGAGAGGCGGGGTCCCCCCTGGACCAGACATACAAGTATTGACCCTTCATTCATTCATTCAAAGCCGGACAATTCGGGGTCGCCAGTGAACGTCCTGCATGTTTTTGGACTCTGGACCCCTTGCAGACACAGGGAGAACATGGAGGCTCCACACAAGGAGGCCCTATGTTGGAATCAAACCAGGAACCTTCTTGCCGCCCCCAGATTTTTGGGTAAGATCCTTCCACGTGTTTCCGGGAGAAACCAATCCCAACAGAGGGGAGTCAAACATAATTCCAATCTAGATTATTATGGCACAGTTTTATTAATCTGCACCTCAAAGTGGGATTACATGGCATTGGGACAGATCTGAGGACTTGCCATTGGACAGTGGTCAAGAGGATCCATTCCCAAAGAGATGTGAGGACATTACCAGCCCATGGTATCGGACCTAAATGTAACCTGGGCAGTTTGGCACTGCACCCTGATCAAACGTTTCCACGGTTCCTGGCTATATTTACGCTTGAGAGATGACGTTTTCATCGAGAGCATCCTGTCGGGCGCCTGTTGAACCTCTAGTTTGGATCTTCAAGCTGACAGGAAGTGCCGTCCCGTGAACCGACTTTAACTCCGTCGGTAAATCCTGGCTTGGACGCGGAGAGTTAGCGGAGTTGCTAACAGAGAATTCAAATCTGATAAAGCTTGTTTTTTCCAGACGTTGACGCCGGAGGAAGTCCAGGTGACTCCTCGGGTCACCTGAGGGGGGGGCCTGGAGGGGGCGGGGCTAATCGCAGAGGAATTTCGAGGCTAATGAGCGAAGCTGATTGGAGGAGACGGCGGCGGCGGCGGCTAAGCTAACAGGCAGCCATCTTTAGAACGGCCGACCACAAAAAAACAGCGACTCCCTCCTTCCCCCTCCTCGCATCCTGATTGGTTGAGCCGCTTTCAGTTCAGGTAAGGTGAAGCCCAGCTGTTAGACACACACACACACTCCATTTTCAGACATTTCCATTGCTACTGTGGCTAAAAAAAAGCTGGCAACTTTCTTCAGAAAATGAAAAAGGGAGTTCACTGCATCCCTCCATCCCTCTGTCTGCCTTTTCACATTCTTTTCACTCTCCCCCTCTCATTTCCTGCTGGACCTCTGCAAGCTCCCAGAGGCCTCCTCCCTCCTCCCTCCTCCCCCGCCGACATCCTCCTTCCTTCCCAGCTCAACCGCTAACCCCAGAGATGCACGTCCACCGCAGAAACAAACAAAGCGTACATGCACACACACACACACACACACACACACACGTAGACGGTACAAGTCTATTTTCGGGGGTTCCGCTAGAGCAGTGGTTCCCCAAACCCCCGGCCCGCGGATCGATTTGGTAGCGGGCTGCACGAGAAATAATCCGTTATTTGCATTGGATTTACTATCTGAGTCTGAACAATGTTTATTTTGAAAAATGACCGGAATCTCTTGGTTGCATCTTGAGCGTCCACGAGCTAGCAAAATGAGTAAAAAACAGACGTCGGATGGAGAGTTTCTCTTCGAATGGGAAAAGATATAGTGAAGAGACAGAGGAAGAGCTTACGACTTCCAAGAAAAAGAAAGATTTTAACACGAAATACCAGGATTTCTACCTGAAATATGGATTTATTGTAACAGGTGATTCCCACAGACTAAGCCGCTCTGCATAATGAAGCCTTCATTCTACTCATGTTATGTTTTTGCCGCAATGTTTGGAGGAAGCTGCTAATAAAGTTGCATGCAAGCACACAGTGGATTCAGTGGTGGTGTGTGTGTGTGTGTGTGTGTTTCTCAATCTTTCACACTGGAGAGAACACATACATGCAATTCCACATGTGTCCACTAGGGGCAGCGTCAGGGCGAAATGAGCAAAAATTAGGACATTTCCGAAATCGACTGTCCCAAATCTCATGCCGCTGTCGGGAAAAAAAAGGGTCATACTTGTTTGTTATCTTACGTGTCGATAAAAGTTGAGAGTGTGGACAAAGGGCAAAGGTCAAATGTGAGGTTTAATCCCTGATTGAACAGATTACGTGGCAGAAAAGGGTAGCAATAAAAAGCGTAACTCATGGCGGGCATTTTATGTATTTATTTTCTTATCCGCCTCGTGTTTGACCCGCAGTTTCTAAGAAAACTCCTAAATTTAAAGGGTTTCACTTTCATTTAAAGGCCCCTTTCTTTTTATCACTGAAGCACATTTTTATTTGCTTTTTTAATATAATTTCTTAAACGGCCCCTTCAGGAAAACGGCCCGGGCTCACAACGAAAACCCGCTTCCTGCAGAAAACGTTGCATAACCAATGTGTGTGTGTGTGTATATGTGTGTGTGTGTGTGTGTAAAGTTGAATGCTCATTATCCAGCTCTTAAGAAAAAAATAAAGTGATATAAAAATAAAACAGGGCCGTGCCTTCAAGCTTGTTTTAAGAATTCCGTCCTGAATGTCACGGCGCCAAATGAAGTCGGCCTTAAAAAGCCTTCCACAGTAATAAAAAACAAAAAAAAAAAAAGAAAAGAAAAAAAAAGCTGGTAGTTTATTTAAAGGTGGCTGGATGCCGCGTGGCGCCGCAACAGATTCAAACTATTACAGCCACGGGTGAAAGAGAGGTTGCACTTAGGAAACCTTTGAAATAACTTTTAGATATTATTGTGGTTATTACTAGGAGGAAATGACCTTCCTCCCTGTTCCACCCTTGACTTGGCATCCAGTTGCTAAGACGATGAATCGCCGCCGCAGCCCCGTCTTTATTTTTTTTCCTTAAAAAAGTATAAAAAAATTGGGTTTCAGATTTCAAACCCGCCACCTACAAAAAAAAAAAAAAAAAAAAAAAAACAGTTTCCTACTCACAACTGCTTCGTTACAATTTCACAAACAGTCGTGAACCATTTAACTACATTCACCATCAGTGGGTTTATCAATATATAAATGTTAAGTTGTAAAATAAACCCTTCCGGGCACTGATGTGGATTCTAGTTCTGAATGAAAAGCTCGGATTTGGAAAAATTGTGCAAAATGCAAGTGTGCAGCAAGTTTACCGTCATTGACTCATTTCCTGCAGTGCAGAATTGGTGTGATTCTCTGCTGCCCCCTAGTGTTTACAAGAAATTTAAAATCAATGTTGTGAAACGATAAGATCTCTTTATGATGAGAATAAGCAAAAAAAAAAAAAAAAAAGAAAATGAATGCAAAAATGAATATCCACTGTATTGATGTTAAATATAAGCCGCCACACGGGGCAGTAAAAAAAGAGAATTTTTTTTTTCATACAAAACAAGGCACATTATTTTAAAATGATTGTTATTATTATAAATTGTATTAATGTGAAAATTATTATACAATCGTAACTCCACAATGCTGACGCTTAGTGGCGAGAGTTTGTAACTGCATGTATTGAATCTCCATGTTTGTTGTTCTGTTATGTTGTTATGTTAGAGTTTCTGATTTATAAAAGATCATCTTGTGAATGAAATGGAAGCAGATATATAATTTCTAAATATTCCAAGAATTATTTGGGGGAAAAAATGCAGGACTGTTGCATTTTAGAAAAACTGGCACGCCGATCCGGAGTCGATGTGATTTTTTTTTTTTCTCCCAAATACAAAAAAATAACAAATGTGAGGTTTTATTTGTATTTCTTATTCTCCCCCCCCTTTTTTTTTTATACTGTTTATATAATTTCCCACTATTGTTTATCATTGTTATGTTTTACTTCTGGCACAACAATTTCCTTCGGCATAAATAAAGTTATTCTTAAAAAGAAAAACAAACTCCAGACAGAGGTCGCGGCTGTTCTCAGAGAGGTGAGGGAGAAGTCGGGCCCTTCCCCGATGTAAAAAAAAAAAAAAAAAAAAAAATTAAAAAGCGACATTTTGAGGAAAATATTAGAAAGCGATGCAACAGAAATGACCTGATAGTCGAGCCCCCGTCTCCGGTGGGGTATCTAGAGCAGGTAGCGCGCGACGACGTCACAGACGTGGCGCGTCCCGCTGTGACATCACAGTTCCTGTGTTCGATCACAGCCGCCGGGAACACAAGACCCACGGATATCTAAATAAAATAGTGAGCATTTCGCAATTAAAGAAGTTTTGCACGCCCGTCTATACAAATAAATCTATAAATCTAAACACCCCGATCGACGTTGGCCGTCGAACCATTTCAAACTATTTTCACCACCTAAACAGATGGTTATTTGAATCACCTCTGACCCGCCCCGCCGTCGATTTCCTTTCTATCGCGCGGAGTTGCGACGCCAGGCGTCGTTTCTCGATCCCGGCTGGTGAGGCCGGCGGACGTCAACGCGAGAGTTTTCGCGCGTTCGCCCGTTCACGTGAGCTGTGATCACGGTTGTCCACAGACGCGACGGGCGGATCAGTGATCAACGGCGATCACAGAGGCTGTGATACCATCGGGACGAATCTGTATTAAGGGGGTCGGCGTTTGGTTTTCTATTCCCCGTCGTCCGTCACCTCCGCGGCCTCGCTTTCCCTCCCCGCCCCCCGACCCGAACGCCCAGGATGGAGTTGAAGAGGGAGAACGACCCGCTTCCGAAGGAGCGGGCGTCCCGCGGCGCGGAGGGCCTGCGGGCCGCCGAGCGGAGGAAGCAGCGCTGCAAGGAGCTGGAGAAATCCGGCAAGATCTTCATGTCGTACGACGTCAGGGCGACGGGGATGTACGCGGCGGGCGGGCAGCAGACGCCGCCCGACAGGGGGAAGAAACCCCCGCAGCTCGGGCGCGACTTGGAGGAGGCTCTGAAGAAGGAAAACCTCCACCTCAAATCCCTCCTGGAGCACGAGCGGCGTCTGAGGGAGCAGCTGAGCTGCGACAACGCCGACCTGAAGAAGAAGCTGAGGTTGGAGGTCAAAGGCAGCGGCGCCCTGAAGAGGGAGGCGTCGGAAATGCAGAGGGATCTACGCATGGTGGAGGAGGACCGGAAGAAGCTGCTCAAGCTGCTCAACGAGAGCAACGACACCATAGCCGCGCTCAGGGAGGAGAACCAGGCGCTACGGCAACAGAACCCGCCGCGCATGGAAGGTGACGTGAAGGTGGACCAGGAGCAGGAGTACTTCTGGGGTCACCACGCGGGGTTGAAGCACGGCGAGAGGAAGCTGGCGGAGAAGACGGACTGCAAGAGGGAGAGCGCTTGGCTTTTGAAGGAAGAGCTGATGAAGGAGAGGGCGGCTCGGGATGCCGAGAGCTGGCGGGTGACGGAGCGGGGCGAGGTGGACAAACTGAAGAAGATTCAAACGTCCAAGGCGGAGAAGTCCTCGCATCTGCAGAGAGACTTGGAGGAGGCTTTGACGAAGGTCATCCTCCACCTGCAGTCCTGCCTGGTTCCGGACAGGTACCACGGCGACCCGCTCTCCTGCAAAGTCACCGAGCTGAAGGGGAAGCTAGAGGGCGGCGTCAGGGGTCACGGCGCCACGGACGACGCCGTGAAGAAAGAGAACCTCCACCTCAAGTCCCTCCTCGGGAAGGAGCGACGCCTGAGCGAGCAGCTCGGCTGCGACGTCGCCGAGCTGAAGAAGAAGCTGGAGTCCGAGGTCAAAGGGCACAACGCCACCAGGGAGACGCTGAAGAAAGAGAACTGGCACCTCAAGTCTCTCCTGGAGCGAATACGACGCCTCAGCCACCAGCTCAACTGCAACGCCGCCGCCAAGGTGGAGTCGGCGATCCGGCAGCACAGCATCCTGAAGAGAGACACGGCGGAGGTGCAGCGAGATTTGCCGCTGGTGGACGAGGACCTCTTTAAACACTTTGCCCAGGTGGCGGAGAAGAAACACATGCTCAGGCAGAAGAAGCACGTGTGGTTCCAGGAAGAAGTGAAGGTGGTCAGGATATGACCGGGCTGATGTCAGGGGTCATAAGCCAAATAAAAAAAGGCGTCGGCGGTCATTCTGGTTTCCTGCCTCTTCGCTCCGCCCCGAGCCGGCAGCTTCCCCCTTTGCTAACCGTTTGCATATTATAGGAAGTTGGACGCTCACACTGAGGGTAGAAAAAAAATCCAGGAGACCCTTCTGGGCAGCAACTGATAATAAAAACAATCACCGGTCATTGATGAGTTAAGGAATGTGTATTTTTACCAAGTCAGATAAAAAGGGCAGTGTAGCGGCAAGTTAGCTAATGAGGCTCAACACAGGTAACGCTAACCACGCGGTGAGAATTACGTCATCCTCACTACTATCCCAGTAAAATGGCGACAATATTGTAATGAATGAATAATCTAATTAATGTTATATATAATCAAGTCATTTCATATATATATATATATACACACACACACACACATAAATTAATATTATAATCACATTGAATTTAATTCAATGTTGTCACGAAAAGATTGCCACAAGAGGAGTCATTTAAGAACGATGCATTCTGAATTACAATTGTTATTTTAGTGGAAACATCACAAAAATTCCACTCAATGCAGTGGCTCCGAAACTGATGAGGATTTCAAGTAGGAATCGTTTGAGAAGTGGGTCGGTATTCTATTAACAGTTTTTCAGCGGTTTTACTGATCTCTTATAAATTAGATTATTCTAAATTAAATTACTCAATTCAACTTTTATAAAACTGCATCACAACTAAATTGTATATTAAGTTGCGCATTCACTAGCGACAACATATATTAATGATTTATTGATGGATGTTTATGAATGTGATGGATATCTTCGATTACTGCATTTACTGCTGCCTCCGTCTGTAAATCCTCGACTATAATCTAGAAATTACCATTTAAATTAAATTATTTTTACAAATATGTGAAGGCCTTTTAGAGGCAGACGACTGGTAAACAAACCGGAGTCTGCGTGAGATTAGGTTAAGTATGACGTCAGGGAGGAACGTGTCGGAAAGCCGCAGCATCCTAAATGCTGATTGGTCACTTCAGGCAGGCTTAAAAATGCGCGCTTTCATCTGATTGGCCGTTGAAGTGCAATCAGGCGCCACTAAACAGGCACTTGATTGGTCGTTGAAGTCCAATCAGGCGCTGTAAAAGAGGACCGTCAATTACCCTCGACTGACAAGACGCTAATCGGTTAACGGAGCCGCGGGGGGATTTCCGCTAATTCGCCCGACTTACAGAGCCGTTAAGTGGATCTGTGGGCCATAAACCCGCTCGGAGGCTCCATGTTGGCGTATTATTTTCGAACCGGAGCGGCCGCGAGGAGTCCCGGGCAGGAGCCGGAGGATGAGCGCCGCGGCGGGCGTCGACTACAGCGCCTGGGACCACATCTACGTGTCCGACGACGAGGACGTCACCTCCCCGTTCGTCGACACGCCCAGCCTTTACCGGATGAGGCACCGGGTTAGCCTGTTAACTTTTACAAGTCCTTCAGCTTACCTAGTTACCAAGCTAACTTCATAGACATGTTACCTAGTTAGCCTTACCTGAAGCAAGTCTGTCAAAGTTAGGTCCAAAGGCGCCATATTAGTTGGAGTCAAAGGCGCCATATTTGTAGTTTTTAACACATCCGGCGACCCTCGGTCGTGGCTGTCGTGGGTTGGAGGGGGTTATTGATTATTGTAGCTTTAGTGGGAAGTTTATCATCCCATAAATTCAATTTCCATCCTACAATGCATCATGGGAAGTTATGTGTACACATTGTGCAATGCACTACACAGTGTTGGTTTTATACCACACTCATGTGGTACCCAGGTATTGCCATTAAATTCATAGTTTTCACTCTTTTCACCCAATGCGTAACCTCAGATTACAAATCGTAGACTGTAATCAAACTGCTTTCCAGCCACTCAGTTTCATGTCAATTTCAACCTGCATCTTCCTACCAACCTGATCCGGCCTGAACAGACCCGACTGGCGAGAACGGCTGAGTTCCAGCAGAGACGGGACGATCTGGAGAGCAGCCTGTCTGAATGCGGCAGACTACTGGAGGAAGCCCAGGGCCGGCTTCGGCAGCTGGAAGAAGACGGGAGAGCGGGAGAGGCTGAACTGAGGAGGGTCCAGGCGGAGGTAAGCAAACTGAGAAAGGATAAGAAGTCCTTGGAAAAAATGCAAGAAGAACAGCGACGAGAAGAAAAGAAGCTCCCCTGGAACGTGGACACCATCAGCAAAGAGGGTTTCAGCAGGGTGAGTGTGTGTGTGAGAAAGATCACAAGAATTCAGATTTGATGCCGAATTGTTTTTAGGGAGTTTTCTTTCTCCACATTTGTCTGTTGTAGTGAGTCAGGAATGTAAGTGTTTATGTTGATGTTTGTTTTCTGTGTGACTTTATGGGATGCTGGGAATAATATGGGTGTGGTTTGGGGGGGAAATGAATTCTGGAGGTTTTTACCTGGAATTGAGTGGGAACAATTGGTTGTATTGCAGGCTCGTGTTGTGGTCGTGGCCAACATCAACTATCTCTCATTAAACTGATGTTTTACTGTCACCCTGACTAAAAATGCTATCATATATATTTTGAAAAATGCTAATGCTATTAATGCTAATATCTCCATTACCTGTGTCCTGAGCGCTTTCCATCTTTGATTGTTCCAGAGCGTGCTCAACGTCAAGCCGCCGTCGAAGGAGGACACGGAGGAGGAGAAGGTGGAGAAGCACAAGAACTTTGCAGAGAAGCACATGAAGGAAATCAAGCACTTCGGTGCGTCTGCTCAATTTGAAACATGTGAAAGAGCAATTTTACTTCCCGAAGCCGAATCTCTCGGAATCTGTCCAAGTTCAACATGTGAAGCGGGGCGAGCGCCGAGCCCCTGTTTAATGTAAAACATCAACTAAAACATTACAAGAAGAATCAATAAGATAATCAGTACCGGATAAAACAGCTAATAATCATTCAATAATTAACAAGATATAGAGGAACCACCTGGAGATAAACCTTAAGATCAACAGGCTCACCAGTCAATGATTATACTTAAACTCTGTCACTGGCGTGCGGGTGTCTGGTTCTGTGTGTGTGTGTGTCTGTCAGGTATGATGCACCGTTGGGATGACAGCCAGAAATATCTCTCAGAAAACACACATCTGGTGTGTGAGGAGACGGCGAATTCCCTGATTGTCCTCTGCATTGACTTTGAAATAGAGGAGGTGAGCTGTGTGTGTGTGTGTTTGAAAAGCTAATTTTGTAAATGAGCGCGTGCGGATGGCAAAGTGAGGACACTGCAGCGGCGACACATGAAAAGATTTACAGAAATATTAGGAGTAATGAGCTAAAATGAACAGGTTGCCACGGCGATGTCAACCACTTCGTTGTCATGGAAGGAACAGTTGGCTTCATACTGTCACGAGATGTTTCTCGTGTCAGAAGAGAATCTTGGAGACCTCTGGTGACATGGAAACCGCTGCCATCATCCAAATATTGGTTATTGATCAATGATTGATTGCGACCCCTTTCCCTCCCATTGTGGACGCTCAGAAATTAGACAAAGACAAGTACAGATCTGAGGACGGCGCCGTGTGTGCCATTCAGAATGTCTGGGCTGGACGTCTGATCCGTGTGTGTGTGTGTGTGTGTTTGTGTGTGTGTGTGTGACCTGCTGACGCTCCACGCTGCAGAAACACGCCCTGATGCAGCAGGTGGCCCACCAGGCCATCGTCATGCAGTTCATCCTGGATCTGTCTCGCACGCTGGACATCGACCCGCGCGGCTGCTTCCGCCAGTTCTTCTCCAAGATGAAGGTGGGTGGTCGAGCCCCCGTTTCACGCCCGCGTCCCGTGCACGAGGGTCCGGGGGCATCCGCGTGAACCCCCCGTGTCTTCGTGCGTCAGACCGCCGACAAGCCGTACCTGGACGCTTTCCAACAAGAGCTGGAGCTGCTGAAGGAGCGTGTCCGCAGCTGTGCACGGGAACGTCTGAAGGAAGAAGAAGAAGAAGAAGAGGAAGAGGAGGAGGAGGACGAGGAGGAGGACAGGCAGGGAAGACTTGGTCCTGGAGGGCTCGACCCCTCGGAGGTTTACAGCTCTCTGCCGAAGGTAAAAGGTTATCCTCCCATCAGCAAACCAGACTCCCTAATTCCTTTTATTCTATATTCAATTATATCTGTCAGTGAAATCTGTGGAGTTACACAGTTTGGATGAGAGTTTTTTTTTTTTTTTTGTAAACACGTGATTTCAGAAATGCAGGGACAAATACTCAGAAAATAGGGATTCATTGCCCTAAATTGCCAAATTCAGCTTTTAAATTCCTGAAAAAAGGAAGGAAAGGATAACGGGCAATGCCTGGATCGGGAACTGAATATTCGTTTGTTTTTTTTTGACAGGAAATGCAGAGGAGCTTCGACGAGAAAAACGTCCAGATGCTGCACGACGTTCTTCGCCAGCTGGACCCTGAGGTGAGCCCTCCAACCCGACGCCCGTCTCTCTCCCGACGCAAACGACCCCTCCCTGAATAACCTCCCAACCTCCTTCCACCGCAGGAAGGAAAGTACCACATGAGGAGATGCATCGATTCTGGTCTGTGGGTTCCCGACTCAGGGGAGGACCACGATGAAGACGAGGAAGAGGATTAGCAAGACGATAAAGAATTTCTGACTGTGTTGATTGTAGACTTTTTGGTTTTCAGTGACTTCCTGCAGAACCACTTGGCAGATCATGCATTTTGTCTAGTTTTCACACTCAACTGACTGGTCTCCACTGAGCAGGTCCAGATTGAAGAGTTTCAATTTAGAATGGTCTTAAACAATAAACCTTTTGCAAGAGAATTTCTATGCTTCCATTTTTTCCCACAACAATGACGACTGATAACTTCTTAATTAAACCGTAGTGAGGACCTCACAACTGGGAGGTCCTTAATACGCTGTGCAGACGTTCTCATTTTGCATTTACTGTTAAGATCGATCTCATTTAAACAACTATATTTGTATTTGCTGACTATATTCAATTAAAATTGCAGCTGTCTTAAAACACTAAATATCGATGCAGTTCATCCAAAGTACCACTGGGGAGCATTGCAAGGCCGGATCTGAATATTGATTATTCAAACACATTCAAACGCACAGCGACGTCAGTAAAACTGCAAAAAAAACTACAAAAGGGTGTCAGTGATGTTCAGTGACTAAATTTACCAACATCAACGCGTGGCAGGAGACGGGAAGCGCAGTGTGACATCACAGATAACGCTTTTTAATTGTTTTTTTTATTGAAGATAAATAGTATAAACAGATATACATATGTACAAACAAACATGGCAAGGTAGAATCGAATGTCAATTAATCAACCGGGGATGAGGAAGCAAAGGACATTTTTTCTGTATGTAATGAATTAACTGTATAAGTTAACAGTAGTACAGGTTTGTGAGAAATGTTTAATGCAAGAAGAAAAATAAATTAAAAGAAAAATAAATAAATTAATGAATAAATAAATTCCAAGGGGAATATGATTTGTACTTGGTGCTTCACAAGTAATCTCAGACATCAAACTGTATATTTTTTTGTTTTTGGAATGCAATAGTGTTCCCCCAATTTTACGTTCTTTATAAACGTTTATATTTTAATTATATAAAAAAATCCTTAAATCTTATGGAAACGTCCAAAAAGCAAAAAATATACAGTTTGATGTCTGAGATTCCTTGTGAACCATCAAGTTAAATACATATTCCCCTTGCAGGTTTTTTATTTTGATTTATCTATCCACTTATTTAACTATTTGCTTTTAATTTCTTTTTCGTCTACAATTAAAATTTCTCACAACCTTTAAAATTTTGTTAACTTCTGATTACATACAGACCAAATGTCCTTATGTCCTTTGCTTCCTCATCCCAAATTGTTTCATTGACATTCGATTCTACCTTACCATGTCTATTTGTAAATATGTATATTTGTTTATGCTATTTGTGTTCAATAAAAACTAAAATAAAAAATAAAAACACACGACAAAGTGCTGTTAGGAAAAAAAAGGATACAAGGAAGACTCATGTGCAACTGAAGAGTCCAAAAGAAAAGACGTTTTAAAAAAATAGCATTTTGCTCATTCAATCCAATATTAAGAAACAAACATGGAAGAGTACTTTTTTGAATTAGAAAAGAACAAAAAAGGGTACCTGTACGAGGCCTGACGGACGGCTAGCTTAGCCTAGCTTAGCTTAGCTTAGCTTAGCTTAGCTTAGCCTGACACAGCGTGGCAACAGGTGCGCGATAGCTGTAGAAGCTAGCGGCAGCGGAGGCCTTTGTTGACAACAACACTGATTGACTTAATAACGGACCAATCAGGGCAGGTGTTTTTACACCTATGGCCAATGACGAAGGAGGATGTAGCTGCGACTTATTGCCAGATGGGAGCGCTGTTTAAGGGCGTGACCCGCCCAGTCGGGTCACATGACTCACCCCGGTGTCCCAGATGATATAAAATATATTTTAAATTTTTTCCTTATTCCTTATTTTTTCCTTATTTAGAATATTAAATTTTCTGTGAATTTTTTGTGAACTTTCCTTTACTTTTAATACACAGCGATATCATATAACTTAAAATACATTGACTCTGAATTTCAGAATAAACAAAGAAAAATAATCAACATTTGCAGTCATGACAAATCAAAGCATTGTATTCAACTTTTCCAATCAAATTAAACATTTTTCTCAAACTAATTCAAAGTTCCTATGATTATGTTTCCATCATCCGGTTATAACTATGGTAAAATAAAATAAAATAAATAAAAATGTGATGAAAAAAATTGAAATATTGCATCAACACATTCAAGCTGATGGCGTTAAACGCTAATATTGAGCTGGTTTTATATGTGGACACATTAATTTACTGCTAATGTGCTCATTAATGTATCTTTTGTTAATTACCAGCTGACACTGCCCTCTAGTGGTCATATCTGTAAGTGCAAATCTCCAATTTCATAACAACTGTTTGATTTTCCTATTTCTCATGCATCGGTGTTTGCTTGAAACTTACAGTATAGAAGGAAGATAGTCTTTTGTTAAATGTATTTCATATAGTAGCCCCGATACGAATCCCTGTGCTGACATTCGATTAGAGATTTGCTTCTGGGAGATTTTTCAGCGGTGATCGATCACATCCTCCTGTTTATTTTTCCCCAGTAGATTCAACCCGATATCAATGATCAATACAGGAGAAAAAAAAAAAAAAAAAGGACCGATTGCGGACTCGACTGAACCTCATGTCCTTGAATGACCTCTAGAGGACAGTCGGCGGGAGGTAGAGGAGGAGGAGGAGATGATGAGGGGAATTGTGGTCGTTTGGAACATGAAGCTGAAT
Organism: Fistularia commersonii; assembly: GCF_037954325.1. NCBI lineage: Eukaryota > Metazoa > Chordata > Actinopteri > Syngnathiformes > Fistulariidae > Fistularia > Fistularia commersonii. Next base: position 3,865,418 of record NC_141295.1, on the reverse strand, counting down.
CCAGGAGAGACATGAGGCAGTGATGTTTGCTAATAAGAGGAGAACAGGCATGGTGGGTTTCGGGGGGCGGGGGAGGATGGAGAGATGAGGAGGAAGAGGAGGAGAGAGGCAGTCGCACGAGATTAATGGACACAGTGTGCAGGAGGTGGGAGGGAGGGGGGGGGGGCTTCTCCGTGGAGGATGTGGTGGTGATGGGGAGTGGCTGGGGGGAGACCGGGCGAGAGGGAAGGAGGAGGAGGAGGTGGAGGAGGGGATGCTGGCGAAGCCGCGGATGTTGCACGAAGACGCCGAGTGTTTTTGTCTCTCACACACACACACACACACACGCGCACGAACGCACACGCACGCACCGCCGGTCTGCGGGGAGCGAGGAGGAAGCGGAGAGCGGAGGCCTTTGCATTGATCCCGACTGATCGAGGTGATTGATTTTTTTTTTTTATTATTATTATCATCTTTATTTTTACATGCTGCAGCCTGACTGTCAACGTGTGTGTGTGTGTGTGTGTGTGCGTCAAACACACACACACACACACACTGACGAGCCAGTCTTCATGTGCTCGTGTCTCGGTGCGTGTTTTTTCACGTACCGGAAGGTTTGGTTGCAGAAGACGAGGCTGCTGGTTGGAGATGCATATTGATGCTGCTTCTTCCGTGCATGTGTGTGTGTGTGTGTGCTCAAATCCCTCATTGTGCTTACACATATCAACATGCTCGTATCCATATATATGTCACTGTGTCACCGTGCATTTGTTGATTTCTCCATACGGACCCTGTCCTCCTCCCTCCGCCGGGTGGGTGTGTTCCTGGTGACCCTGGGAAAAGTCACCCTGATCGGAAACCCTCCGACGTGCCCGATCCGTCCCGTCCGATGGAATTAGGTCACATCGCTTGAGTAATTATATAACGACAGGCGGCTTTCTTCCGTGGCTGCGTCTCCTCAGAACTCAGAATTAGCCAAATATTGGCGAGGGGGGCCTCCTGCAGTCACAGTTTGTGTTGTGTATGTGTGTGTGTGTGTGTGTGTGTGTGTGTGGGAGGGAGGGGGTCCTGCTCCCTGGCGAAGGTACCAGATTGCAGTCTGGAAATCGCGGACGTCTTTCAGCGCTTCATGACTTTGGATGTGTTCTCCATTCACAAGGTTCTGGGATGTAGTGGGAGCACATTCTCACGATTGACGATGCGTCGGATCCGTGGAGGGGTGTGTGTGTGTGTGTGTGTGTGTGTGTGACTCAAAGACAGAATTAGCCGTGAAAGTCTTCTGGAAGTAACTCCTCCGTCTCTGCCGTTCGACAGGGAACCTCGAGCCGAGGAGGACGGCTCGGGTTGCGGACCTCGGCGGGAGCGACTCCTGAGCCGAGCGGATCGGAGAGCCGAGGATCTGGTCGGATCTCGTCCGGAACCCCGTCGGATTTTCCGGGGTCAGGTTTCTCACCGGAAGGCGTCTGCAAGTTGGAAAACATGCGAACGATATCCGCCGCTGGATCGGGAAACTTGGCAAAGCGCGTTCTCCTGGAGTTTGACGGCGGTCGCACCACCGACTCGGACGGCGATGTGCCGCCGTGTGACGCCAGGTGCCGGCGAAGCTCCTCGCCCTGAGACTGTGAGCGGCCGCTGAGATGGAGTGAGAAGTTTCCTGTTTGTTTCGGTCCAGGAGAAGAAACCGCAGCTCAGAAATCCGCGGGGCGCGTGAACGCAACGTCCCCGACGTCGGGACGCCCCGTTTCGACCGCCTGAATACCGAGGCGCAGGAGGACGTGGGGGGGGGGGGCGGCGGCGTTCGGCTGGCTGAGTCAGCCCCGATGGGCGCCGGCAGTGGCCCGGTCTGACCCCCGGTTTGACCTTGCAGTGACCTTTGACCCTCTCCGGTCCTGGCTCTCCACCTGCTCTGCTGCCTGGGTTCCGGAACGCTCCGCCCTGGGGCCCAGAACGAGCCAATCAGGATGAAGAAGAGCCGCAGCGTGCTGTCGGTGACTGGAGAAGAGGTGAGGCGACACACGCGGATTAGCGACACGCTAAAACACACCGAGCGTGAATGTGCGTGTGTGTGTGTGTAACTCTCACACAGCCTCATTTGCTCTTGTCGTCAAGGTCTTCTGAGGCAGCCGGACGTCTGAGTGGACGGTCCGTAGCCTCCGCTCTTCTCATTCCTCTTCCTCCGTTCTCCCAAACCAATCCGCTTATTGCGACAATACAAGTTCATCAAACGCTCCTTTTATTGATTGTGCTGATCCCCCGTCTGTGTGTTTGTGTGTGTGTGTGTGTGTGTGTGTGTGGCGACGCGAGCCCCCCTCCCTCTACATCTGAGTCTGGACGACATCAAACGCAGCATGGAAGCAACACGGTACTGTTGCCTAGCAACTGGTACCATTCCCCCAGTGTTTTGTTGCTACGGTACTGCAGTGCAGATCAGCCTCCAAGAGCTCAGTCTGTAGAGGCCTCATCCCAGACACACACACACACACACACATTTTAGCAGACACACACACACGCGTGCACAAACACACCACGTTTCGTGGTGTGTTTATGTTTTATTTATTCGCCGATCACACACGCGGGTTAAAAAAAAAATAGAAACGGCAAACGTGAGGACCGCGTTCTTTGACCGGCGGTGTTTACGCGACGCCGATAGCAGAAGGATAGACATGCCCTCGTTTCTGCCTCGCAGGGCGACAACGCAGACATAACAGGTGCCGGGGAGAAGGCCGAGTCGTCGCGGTACAGCCGCTCGTACACGTCCGGCGCCACGCTGGGGGCAGAGCTGCGGCGAGGGAGGAGTCGGAGGCTCTCATCCAGCCTGCAGGTACCGGAGCCCGGCGGGAAAATATAGACGTCTAATTGTTGCACACGTGAATGATGATGATTCAGTGTGTAGGTTTTGCGGGTTTTATTGTCGGCTGTAACACAGACATTAGCCACATTACTGGCGTCCAACCTCTTTGCCGCAGACACAGCACTGAGCTAATGTTGTGACCGCGTCTAGGCAAACTAGTCACAGTTTTCCTTATTTACAAAACCAGTATAGCAATTGCTCCCATTTCCCCTCTGTACACGTACATTTACACACAATCCAAACCGACATTCGGCTCCAACACACAGTAGTCCCGCCACGAGGCTACAGTTAGCTAGCGGCTAGCGATCGCATGCTATTAGCACTACCCAAGCTACTGTCGACCTCAACCATACAAGTTAAACGGCCATTCACTCACTTCACCGGGACTCTTTCGCTCGTTTCTACCTATTTACGTGTCGTTATAAATGACCTGTAACACAGACATTAGCCACATTACTGGCGTCCAACCTTTTTGCCGCCGACACAGCACTGAGCTAACGCTGTGACCGCTAGGCTAATCACAGTTGGTTTCACGCCATCCTGTGGTGGAATGCGGTACTACATACTTACGAACAGTGAGTGAGAGGAAAGGAGCAAGTTGCTAACTCAGGAAATAAAATAAACAAGCAAACAGCTTGAGGAAGACGATACGGTGTTGGACCTCCGGAGGTCAAAATGCGGGTTCTGCCCCCGCAGGTGCCCTGCTGGCTGCGCCCCCGAGACCGCACCCGCTCGCCGGAGGTCCTGAGCAACGTGTCGCGCCCGACGACCCTCCCCCTCCGCATCCCGCCGCGCATCTCCATCACGCAAGCGGACGCCGACAGGTACGCGCCGCCAAAATCGTCCCCCCCGAGAAAAAAAACCCATCTCCGCGTCATCTCCCCACCCGCTTCCTGTTTGCAGCTACGAGGCGGAAAATGGCGTCTCCCCGAGCCACACGCCACTGGGCTCCCAAAGCCCGGGCCTCACCCTGCACACCTCCTTCCCCCAGAGCCAGAGGAGGGAATCCTTCCTCTACCGATCCGACTCGGACTACGACATGTCGCCCAAGACGGTTTCGCGGAACTCCTCCCTCGCAAGCGAAGGGTGAGGTGTCCGTTTTTGTGGCTCCTGCCACGGGACCGGACTTTGTTGTCCCGGTGTGTTCAGATTATCATTCAGGGAAAAGCGTCACAACGGCCAGGAACTAATCAAGCAAGAATGGTTTATTCAAAGTCAGGAAAATGCATTTACGAGATATCCCGGGCCAGAATGAATGTCACCCCGCGAGGATCGTTGGGCTCCTCTAGACACCCGCTGAGACGCGTCCAGTCGAATGTGTAGATGAAGAAGTTCTGGCCCCGATCCAAAGGATCAGGCTCATTTTATACCTTTTGGCCAAAAGGGTCGGAGGGAGTCCTGATGATGACTTCCCCGACCACCCCGGTTTTACGCTCTCTAGGAGTGCGGCCATCTGGGGTGCGGGGCCTCGTAAACTGCGCTTCGATCAAAGCTGTTGGTCGGAGGAAGTTTATCAAAACTTCCACGGACAGGACTTTGTTGTCCCGGAGAAAGTTTATCAAAACTTCCTCCGACCCCTGGTTTACACTCTCTTGGACTGTGAGCACCTGGGTTGTGTAAAACCGTGCTTTGATCGAAGTCGCGGTTCGGAAGAAGTCCTGATAACTCCCTCCGACCCCCTGGCTCTAGTCGATTATCCCCGGGGGGTGTCATTGGAACAGCAGGGTAGCGCATTCCTTCACCTTACATGATGGGGTCTCGCAGTTACATTTTAACAGTCTTTGCAATTGATAGTGGAATAATGGTGTGAGGTTGGAGACTCTATAATTCGACAAGTCCCTCTCTTGACGTGAGCGTCCTCACGTCACACAAGGACTACAATCAAAATAAGTAAATACAATGAATGTATGTAAACACAATGTATTATAACGGAATATTCTAACAGAGGCTCGCTGGCGCGTCGTTTCCGCGACGCGAACTCACCCGTCCTCCTTGTCCCCTCTTCTTTCAGGCACACGGCCGAGGACTTCATCGTCACTCCTTTCGCCCAGGTGAGTCTCCTTTTGTAGTGTCGAGTCCATTTGGACCCGGTTTCCTCGGAAAAGAAAACACTTGGGAGCCGCAATTACTTTTTGATATCTAAAATATGTATATGTTGCTTTTTATTACCTTTACACTTTGTATAAATAAGTGTGTAGTGTGTTGCTTCTGAAATTCACAAAGTATTACAGAGAATGAATGAACTCATTTTGAGCTTTGGGCTTTTCAGAGCGTGTAGCGGAGCCTTGAGCTGAATTTTAAAAATAAATCAGGAAAAAATAAACAATAAACAAGAAAAAATAAATATTTGCAAAATATTTTCATGAATATCTATTTTACCTGGTTTATGGGACTTCTGCTCCTGAACTTCTGCGCACAGCATCTGCAAATTTACCGGCTGGCGGGTAAACCGGCTTCCGCGAGTGTGATGTTATTTTGAGCGGCGAAAAATAATAAAAATAATTTTATTTAATATTTCAAGATCACAATAGTCTTCCAACTTAGAACTAAAAGTTAAAAAAAGGAATTAACACAAATGGAATATACTTCAATCAAATATTTATCATTTATTTTCCCTAGCCGCTTGTAGCCGCAGTGTAAAGATGAAAGAGGCGCGGGTTTCCGACCCCTGGTCTAGTTAACCCTCATATTATGTTAAGGGTCAATTTGACCCATTTCACCCATTGACCCAATGGGTCAAATTGACCCTTAACATAATATGAGGGTTAAATGGTTTGCACACGGGGTAACAACTTGTTCGATCTCCCTGCGACGAGACGAGAAGGTAGACGCCCTTCTTTTCGCTGTAGGTGCTACGGGGAGTTTGACATGCCCCTCATGCTAATTAGCTTAGCATAACAAGGGCTTTCATCCCTCAGCTGTTGTTAGATACCCAATTCTAGTGATGCAAACACACCCGTGTCTGGTGTGCGACTGGTTAAGTGACGTGAAATCCTCAGATAGTTTGTTTTCTGATACACTACGTTCCGGAAGTTTCACAAGAAATGGACTCGCATGGCGCCGCCACGGCGACAATCTTCCACAAAACACAAATGCCCGCTTCTTTGCAAGCTTACAACTTTTAGTGGGCTGGTTTGTTTGTTTTTAATGCGATTTGGCCAGTTGGATAAAAGATCTTTCGAAAGAAAGTTCGGGCTAAAACTCATTTCTTCCCGAACACAAGGGAGCCATAAATGCTAACGCGGTCCTGATTGGAGTTGTAACCAGAGTTGTAACGTTGTCCATCCTCTTTTTGTCAGTTTGCCGGTATTTTTTAGCAAATACAATCTCCCTCCAGAGGGGGGCGCTGTTTGAGAGTGTTGCCAGCAAAAACACACACATTTTTATCTGCTATATCATTGCTTTGCGGTGTACTCCAAGCCAACCAATACCACTGGCTAGCGTTCAGCATGCTAAGCTAATTAGCAAGGGGGTGGCTTGCCGGCTCCCATCTATCTTCTCGTCTCTACATGTGAAAAAAGGCTGTTTAATTCCAGCGTCGCGAGGTGGAGGGGGTTCTAAACGTTTGAAAGCCTCAGTTTGACCCAAAACTCCCCGGAGTGTTTGGCCTCATTTTGTTCTGTTAACAAGTTGAATAATTAAACACAGAGAAGCTGCTATACACACACACACACGCATGCACATCTTCCCACACCTGCGGTGGCCCAGTGTGTAACCTGTGATGCTGTGTGACGGTGCAGGTTCTGGCCAGCCTGCGATCAGTACGGAGCAACTTCACCATCCTGGCGAATGTCTCCACGCCCATGGTCAAGTCAGTATTTCTTCACTGTTTCAGAGTTATTAATGTTATTATCATTATTATAGCAATCGATTGTACATCGATGTTATTATTGATTTTTTCAAATCATTTTTTTTTCTAATTTTTTTTATTTTCATTTCATTTTTTCAGATATCTTTTAAGAAAAAAAAAGACGTTATTTTTAATTGATTTCAATGTATTCATTGAATTTTTTTTTTTTTTTTTTTTTGCACATTTTCAGGTCATTTATTTGACACATTTTCCTGGCATTTCTTCATTTTTGGGGCGATACGGGAAAAAAAGGTTACCAGCTGTCTGTTTTTTGATGTGTCCGGCCTTCAGGAGGTCCCCTCTGGGGGGGGTGTGCGTCAGTCCGCGGGCCACGCTGTCCGACCAGCAGTACCAGCAGCTGGCCCTGGACACGCTGGAGGAGCTGGACTGGTGTCTGGACCAGCTGGAAACCATCCAGACGCACCGCTCCGTCAGCGAGATGGCCTCCAACAAGGTTCGCACACACACACACACACACACACACATGCTAAGAATCAGTGTTTTCTGAAACACAAGCGCGACGTTCCCCTTTGTGCCGCAGTTTAAGCGGATGCTGAACCGGGAGCTCTCCCACCTGTCCGAGATGAGTCGCTCCGGCAACCAAGTGTCGGAGTACATCTCCAGCACCTTCCTGGGTGAGCGCCGCTCCGCCGTTCCGGCCTCCGCCCCTCGTGAGATGTTAAGATGCAGGTTTGTTTGCAGACAAGCAGAACGAGGTGGAGATCCCGTCCCCGACCCTGAAGGACAAGCCCATGAGTCACATCAGTGGCGTGAGGAAGCTCTCCCACAGCTCCAGCCTCTCCAGCGCCTCCATGCCCAGATTCGGGGTCAACACCGACCACGAGGAGGAGCTCGCCAAGGTCAGCTCCCGGACGTGTCCAGGATAAGATAGACGAACGATGGAACCTTGACTTACGAGTGCATGGAATTACGAATTTTCTGCTTTTCAATTTTTTTTTTTGTCGCTTTACAAAACCCAGCCCAGATCCCAGTCGTATCGTGGTTTTGCCACATTTTTTAAGTATGAAAGTGAGCGCCAAAGGCAGTGATAGGAAGAAGAAAAGAATTATGTCCTTGGATATAAAGGTGTGCATGCTGTCGACCGTTTAGCGATAAACTGTAGATAGTGTGCAAGTTAAATTTAGCAATAATTGTAGAGTTAAGCGTTAAACATGTAAGTTAAGCTATAGATGTGTTTTTTGGGGGGGGCGGGGCTAGAAGGGATTAATAGCATTTAAATTCATTTTAATGGGGAAATTTAATTGATATACAAGCACAGTGAGTTACGAGCTCAGTCACGGGACAAATTAAAAATCCTAATTGAAGATATTATTAATTATGCAAATATATCTAAATAAATACAATCAAACTGATTCATCAAGCGCTTTTTGTTAATTTGATCCAAAAATGTTATCCAGTCCTTTTTCATTGTTTAGCATCTTATTTATTTTCTATCCGATGTGTTCTCGGGCCTTTTAAATGTCTTAGCCATTCACTTGCCTGTGTGTGTGTGTGTGTGTGTGTGTGTGTGTGTGTGTGTGTGTGTGTGTGTGTGTGTGTGTGTCATGAACCAGGAGCTGGAGGATCTGGACAAGTGGAGTTTTAACATATTCAGAGTAGCAGATTACTCCAACAACAGGCCTCTCAGCTGCATCATGTACGCCATCTTCCAGGTACACAGAGCGCGTGTGTGTGTGTGTGTGTGCGTGTGTGTGTGTATGTGTGTGTTTGTCATGCAACATCCCGCCAAAGTGTGTGTCGAGAGACGCCGTCTCCCCCGTCCCTGCAGGAGCGCGAGCTGCTGAAGACGTTTCGCATCCCAGTTGACACCTTCGTGACTTACGTGATGACCCTGGAGGACCATTACCACGGTAACGTGGCGTACCACAACAGCCTGCACGCCGCAGACGTCACCCAGTCAACGCACGTTCTCCTCTCCACGCCTGCCCTCGATGTGCGTATACACACACACACACCTACTGAAATTGATTACTTTGGAAACTATGTGAATTTCAATGTTAATAAGATGATAAATATACCAAACATTTCTGGCCAGATTTTAGATTAGCTTCCCTTGCTAACCTCACGTTAGCTTGGCGCTCCTGGAAACGCCCGATCGGGTTTGAAGATCACCTTCTCCGTTTCCTCTCAGGCCGTCTTCACCGACCTGGAGATCCTGGCAGCCCTGTTCGCCGCGGCCATCCACGACGTGGACCACCCCGGGGTCTCCAACCAGTTCCTCATCAACACCAGTGAGCGCCGCACACACACACACGCACAAGCAGTGTGTGGGGGGAGGTGGGGGGTAGAAAAGGCAGCTCTGTTAAGGCGCGGCTCTCCTCAGACTCGGAGCTGGCCCTGATGTACAATGACGAATCGGTGCTGGAGAACCACCATCTGGCCGTGGGCTTCAAGCTCCTGCACCAGGAGAACTGCGACATCTTCCAGAACCTCACCAAGAGGCAGCGCCAGAGCCTCCGAAAGCTGGTCATCGATATGGTGGGCAGCAGAACCCCCGCGGCCCGCCGCAGTTGTTGCCACATTTAAGCTAGCAGATCCTTTAAAGACCCGTCTTCGTGTCTCGACCCAGGTCTTAGCCACGGACATGTCCAAACACATGACCCTGCTGGCCGACCTGAAGACCATGGTGGAGACCAAAAAGGTGACCAGCTCCGGTGTGCTGCTCCTGGACCACTACACCGAGCGGATACAGGTAAACGCGCTGAATGCTACCTTTAGCATTCGTATCTTAGCGACCCTCTCTCGACTCGACCTGAACTTTGACCCCCTGCGCAGGTTCTGAGGAACATGGTGCACTGCGCCGACCTGAGCAATCCCACCAAGACGCTGCCGCTGTACCGGCAGTGGACGGAGAGGATCATGGAGGAGTTCTTTCGGCAGGGAGACAAAGAGCGCGAGCGAGGCATGGAGATCAGCGCCATGTGTGACAAACACACCGCCTCTGTGGAAAAGAGCCAGGTGGGGACGCTATCTATCATGTTTGTAGTTTTTTTTTTTTTTTTTTTAGAGAAAGCGCTCACACTTCTTCGTTCCTTCTCCAGGTGGGCTTCATCGACTACATCGTCCACCCGCTGTGGGAGACGTGGGCCGACCTGGTCCACCCGGACGCCCAGGAGCTGCTGGATACGCTGGAGGAGAACCGGGAGTGGTATCTGAACACCATGCCACAATCTCCATCGCCGCCGCCGGACCGCCACCTCCAGCACGACCGCTTCCAGTTCGAGCTGACGCTGGAGGACCTGGAGCACAACAACCACAACCACGTGCACCAGAGGAGCGGCGGGAGGAGTCGCGGGGCCGGCGAGGACGACGGCGAGGAGGACGGCGAGGACGACGGAACGCCGGGAGGCGACGGCGAGGGACGCAACCACCTGGAGGCCGAGCAGGAGGACGAGGAGAACCACAACAGCGAACAGAACGGCGTCAGTCACGACGAAGAGGAGGCGGAGGAGGAGAACGGAGAGGAAGAACTGGAGGAGGAGGTGGTAAACGGGGAGGAAGAAAAGGAAGAGGAGGGTGAACAAGAGGAAAACGAGGACGAGGAGGGAGGAGAGACGGAGGAGAACCAAGAGGGAGGAGAGGAAGAGGCGGAAGGAAAAGACGAGGGAGATGGAGAGACAGAGGACATGGATGAACACATAGAGGATGAGGAAAAACAGTTGGAGGAAGAGGAGGAGGAGGTGGTGGAGGAGGCGGAGGAGGTGCACGATGAAGAAGAGGAGGAAAGTTAGTCCGCTGTAAAAAACAAAAACGGTTAAAGGGTGAAATGTTAATGAGGTCACGGCTGGGGGAGGGAAGGAGAGACCTAAGACACGCCTTCTTCCTCGCCCCTGGTTCTCCAGGAGGGAGGCATCTCCATCCCGTGGTATCCGTACACGCATCACTGCCGCAGGGGGTCAGCAGGGGGCGCTCCACCCGTCACAACCCTCTTTTTTTTTGTAGCTCCTTCCAGTCTTTCCGAAAAAAAAACAAAACAAAAACGGACAAATGACCGAAACGCGCAAATAAGTTGGTGCCTGTTCTCCCCCCCCCGACCCGTCGTCCGCGTCTCCACGAGGAAGAGCATCCAACGGAATGTCGACTTTTGTCAGAATAAAAAGCAAAAAAATGGAAAAAAAAAAAAAAGTCTGGGAATTGTAGTCTTATAGTCTTATATTCACTACGAACACCTTCCGTGTGTAAACGGGAGTGGGATCCTCACCTACGAACCCCGACGCTGTTCTTATCGGTGGCTCAACGATTTTAAAATAATCACTTTTTTAGTTGTTTTTTTTTAACTCACTGACTCACACATCGAAACAGACAGTATTGCCGTCCCTCGCCGCGGTCTGGCAGATCCCAGACGGTGACGGCCGGCGGACTCGTGCCAAAACGTCCCGCTTAACCAGCAGCGTGGAGCGACTCGGCCTCCTGTCCTGAAGCAATGAATTGTGGGACCGGGACTGAGGGCACCAAGGTCTTCCACAAGTCACTTTTACTTGTTTTGTTTGTTTTTCTATAAAATAAATAAAATCAGATTTAAAAAAAAAAAAAGGGAAAAATGTCACTTTATCACCCTGTTACATATATGTACATAATAAACATGTAATAAACATGTATTTTAATCTGCTGATGTCATAATAAATATGATCGAGGAGGTTCACGGGTTCAAATTCTTCCAGGACTCTGTCCTTCAAAAGTCTGTGTTTTACAGAGGCCAAAATAATTCTCTCTCTCTCTATATATATATATTTAAATGAAATCAGTGTACCCTATAAATACAGCTGTTTGTTCAATAAAAATTCCCGTGGCCTTGTTTTACTTCCGAAAGCTTTCAGAGGCATGTAAACAGAGTTTTGAAACTTCTTTTTGTTAAATTAACCAGAGATTCCTTTCACCTTGCGCAACGTCTGTCTGAGAGTCGTGGGCGATGAAGGAGTTTTCTTGCTCCGAGGTCAAAACCAAGTGAGGAAACACTGATTTCAGTCTTTTCTAGAAGAAGGTGTTTCAGACAAGACCTCTTTATTTGGTCACTTTATACTCCAGAAAAAAAAAAAAAACACTTCAGTATCAAAAAAAGAGGCAGGAATCGCCAACAAACACGGGATGCTGAGTTTTTTTTCTCTCTCTCTCCAGAAACAACCATACTCTCAGAATAAATACATATTAAAACTCATTTTCCAGCAAAAGGCACTTTGAGAACCTGGGATGTTACACAGGCAAAACAACAAATACACATATTTTTTTAAAGGCTGATAAGGAAAAAGCCGTCGCCACGGTAACAGCAACCGTATAGTCGGCAGAATTTTCTAAACCTGAATGGGCCGAGGGAGCCCGTCTCGACTGTTACGCAACTGCACTTCCTGATATAAGGTCCTTAAAGCTTCATGTTAAAAATATAAACAGTTGACCATAAATTGAGGGATGTGAAAAAGAAAAAAAAACATAAAAAACAACAAATATACTCAGCAAAAAAGCAAAAGCTCCAAGCAGCTCCTAACCTGCCAGCAGCCAGCATTTTATCAGTTCCAGGTCAACGTGACTTTTATTCACCTGGAAAAATGGGACATGTTATAAAGAGACCTTTGGGACATCGATTGTCTCTTGATTTCAGAAAGATTCAAATAGGCGGTTCATAAATTGGTGTCATTTTTGCGGGGAGATTATACTTTAGCATGCGTTCAGGGCGTATTTCATTAGGTTGAGTCTCTGCCGTAGCAAACATGTACCGCACAGTAACCAGACATTTTCACAACATCCAGCCGGAGACAGACGGACAAATATTTGAAGTGAAAATATCAAATGTTTGTCTGAAAATAAGGCAGAATGTTTTTCCGGTAGCTTTTCACCTCATGAGGATCCGCCGCGAATGCTGCCGCCTCTTTTCTGTGTTCGGAGTGTGTTTGTGTGTGTGTGTGTGTGAAGCGGAGCGATTCAGCGGCCAATCAGAGAGCCCCATTCTGGGAAGTCGTGGATCTCGCTGGTCTCGCTCACATGCTGCTCTCCGTGCGTCAGTGTCAGCTTGTAGCGTAGACGCACTTTGCGCTGCGGGACAGAGGACAGGAAACAAGCGGGGAAAATAACATTTGTGGGTGACATCCATATTAACTGTCTTTTCAGTAAAAGATCATCAAAGAAACAAATCCTTTTGTTCAGGTCTGACGTGTGGAGGAAAGCGTCTGAGACGTCTAAACTCGGGATTATAACTTTGTGTTTCTCTTGCAACCGGAGCTTCAGAACTAGAGTGCGGCTGGATGAAGGCTTCCGGCGGTGAGGTGAGATGTTAGATGCTAACTTTTTCTGGTACAAAAAAAACACACCACAGGTGGAATGTTCCACATTTAAGAGGAAGTTCGCCACCCTTCCCATCACTACGGGTTGAAGGTCAGTCCTTTTGACGACAGGGAAGCAACTGGTTTCACTGCAACTACGACTGTATTTCTCCCAAACACGAAAATGTCAACCCCCGAGAATCCGATGAAAATGTCGGGATAAAAAAAAAAAAAATCGGTCTTTTTTCTGCCTGGAAAATCCGGTCCAAACTCACCGCCTGCGGGTTGGCCAGGAGCAGCACCTGGGAGATGGCAGGTGGAGGCAGTAGAGGGTTGTAAGGGGGGAGGTGGGTCATGGATGCCGGCTGGAGTTTCACCAAGACGGTCTGTGTGACAGAGGGACAATCAGGTTCAACCAGACGACCACCGCTTTGGGTTTTGAGCGCAGATTTTGAGCGTAAATTAAATATAAGGCATGATTTGTTTCATGTTTTGCATGTTTTTTTTTTTGTCACCTCAATTTCTTCAAGTCATACCTTTAATTAACAAGCTCTAACCGGATAATACAAGAATAATCAGCGTGGACGTTTCAGCAGGGGCAGTTTACGCTTAAATCCTGCATTTGTAATAGAACATACAGATTGCACTCGTTCACTCGATCCCTCGGGAGGCTGAACTCAGACCTGAACTCAGAAGCTGAGTCATTCTCCCCCAGAAATCTAAACAAGCTTGAGCAAAAGATAAATAAAAAGAAAAAAAAAAAAATCACATGACGATGTGCCAAAAGACAAGAGGAAATTGATGTGGAAATGACAACAAACTTAATTTAAATGTGTTCTCTGACATGCCACAAAAGCCCGTATCGGGCCCTTTAAAGAAAGTAGAGTGAAAATATACAGTGCAGGATGGAATACATTACATTACATTACATTGCATTTGGCAGACGCTTTTATCCAAAGCGACTTACAATAGAGGACATAGAGACTGCAAATACACTTGCAAATACACGATGCACAGGAAATATATACAGAACAGTAAGCTTGGGTTAGTGATTTTTTTCTTTTTTTTTTTTGTTTTGACAAAGACATACACAAACGTACACATACACACACACTGCATAGCCTAACTTGCTGCCTAACCTGATCTGGGGCATCAGCACAGTAAAAAGTCCTGAAAGAGAACAGTTTTTACCTGTTTCTTGAAGGTGTAATACGGTCCACTTTGGCCCAATGACAAGTTCAAACATACATTTAAAATGTCTAGACGGCCTGGTAGAGAAAATGCCACAAATGTCTCAATACCTTTGGAACAGAAACCTGAAAGAGGAGCTCTCGGACATCCAGAGCGGAGGTGTTGACGGTGGAGATGACCACCACAGCCACAGCGGGGTGACCAGGTGGGGGGTCTCTGGTGAAATGCAACGAGACGTGGACGCCTCCCCGGTCGAACAGAGTGATGGGCTCCAGCTGACCTACAACACAAAGCGCCGTTCCATGAAGTGGGCAAAAACAGAGGTACGCAGGTCAGCTCTGAAGTCAAATGGCAGAAGAAGGTTTGTCTTAAACCGGCCCGCCAAAGATTGGCACTTGATTGGCACTCTCCATTCAGCCGCCGGCAACCATAAAAACCTATCTTTAACCTAAAAAAAACAAAAACTGTGCAATATTTCATTTCACTGTGCAATATTTCATCTCATAACAGCTACACTAAAATTTTCCCTTCTATCATACTATTGTGCACTCCTTACCTCACTTGTTACTAAGACACTTATAGTTTTATCACTGTTTACCAAGACACTTTATAGTTTCACTGAGACACTTTATAGTTTATAGTTTATTTTTATTTCTAATTCTGCCTTTTCTTTATTATTTATTACTGTTATATTTTCTGTAACTCTGGCACAGCAATTTCTTTCGGGATTAATAAAGTTGTTCTTATTCTTATTCTTATTATTGATGTGAATGATTGAATGATTGGATCAATGAATGTAGGAGCTCAAACAAGAGATTATTTCATCTTTAGAGCTATTTGAGAATTTTCCTTAGCTGAATGACACGGATTGTTTTTTGGATATACCCTTTACTGTGGACATACTGACACACATGACTGAGCTGGACGTGAAGCTACAAGGGAAAAACTGGTTTGTGCATGAAATGCAAGATAATGTCAGAACCTTCAAAACCAAGCTGGTTTTATTTTCAAGTTTGATATGTACTGTTAACAAATGCGTTTTTGTTTTATATGTATCGTATCTTGTGGTGACTCGGCACGTCTGTCAAATTTTAAGTCAATGCAGCCCCTAAGCTAAAAAGATAAGATAAGATAAGAACAACTTTATTTATCCCTAAGAAAATTGTTGTGCCAGAGTTTCAAGCGAAACATAACAATAATAGATAATAGTAGGAAGGAGGGAGAATAAGAAATACAATAAAATATAAAGTGTCAATAAAATATAATGTGTCAATAAAGTGTCAAAAGTTTGCCCACCCCTGCATTAGAGCCTTCCCTGAGTGTTATGCATGGTTATGTTTCTTACTGTGGACACTTCCAAGGTTAAAAAAATGAAATAAAAATAAGAAGCGGTCTTTAATTATAAAAATCTGTACTTTGTCAGGACCAGTGTAGAACCTGTCTCAGCCAAATCCTGTTTTTATGATGTGTGTCTGACAGCTGGAAAGCATTTTCCTGAGACCAACAGACATCTGTGACTGACTACAAACACTGGTAGCAGCTGAGTGTGTGTGTGTGTGTGTGTGTGTGTGTGTGTGTGTATGAGAGAGAGAGAGAGAGAGAGTGAGTGAGTGTTAGAAACCACAACTCTGATGCTCAGAAATCAGTGCTTCGTGGTCAAGGGCCCTCATTCACAGATATTTCACTTGGTATTAACATACTCGGTCTGACGGTTTCCATGGGAACGAAGATGTTCTTCAGAGAATGAGGCACACTAGGGCCGTCCTCTGGTATGAGTTCCGCACCAGATCGGTCGTTTGGGGATTTCTGTGTCTTGGACGGGGATTTGGAACTTGTAAAGTGTTGATTCTCTGAGCTGGTGGAAGAAAAGCAACAGTCAGTTTAGAAACAAGGACTTGGTCTTTGTTTATTTGTTTTCTTCCAGTCTCATCATTGCAGCGGTGATGATCTTATCAACCAAAATTAACTGATACACAAGTCTACTTAAATAATAGATATATTCACATGACTTCATGCTGATCAAATACTTGTCGAATAAAGGAAGTAAAATGCAGCATATTAAGAAAAGCCTTAACATCAATCATTCCGATTGTAAATAGGATGGTCTGCAGAAAACCAATCACAATTTTTTATGATTATAAATGGCCTATTTTAGATGTCATCGTTACAATCTGCAGGTGGTCCTCACTTAACGTACTCTGTTAAACGACAACTCGAGAGTTATGACGAGCTTTGCGATAATATTAAAATACGTGCAATATTAAAATATGCGCGGCATGCACTGGCAGCGGATTGTACGCACTTACCTGCACCTATAATTGGCCTATATTCATGCAAATATAAACTTTCAAGGAACAAGAGGTAAAATAGTACAGTACAAATGGCCGATATTTTATATATATATATATATATATATATATATATATATATATATATATATATATATGCAAATATTGTACGGTAGTATTTCGCTTCATGACAGACCCCTTGGAACGTAACCCATTGTTAAGTGAGGACCACCTATAAGCCTATAAGCCTTTTTTTTTTTTTTACAATATTTCTTTATATAAGTAATTCTTTGGGTACACAATCTGAAAGTCACAAGATTTTTTAGATTTACCTGGATTATAGCATGTTATTGGGAAGAAATCATCATTCCTTATTCAAAGGAAAACTACAACATCCTTTGAAAAAGTGCAAATTAGCAGTTTAATAATTAGAAATGTTTCAAGCTGTTGTAAACCAGATTTCTTTTAATGCCCCCCCCTGTTTTCTCCCTCAAAGTCACTCCAATATATTCCAGAGGGTTCCAAAGCACACTTCATAACCTGCATTGATTTTCCCATCAACCTACCACAAGTTGTTCGTGTCTGAGGCTCCAAATCCTCGGGCGGTCAGTGCGGGCCCACGCCCATTGCACTGCTCAGAACTCCTTATGTGAAAATCTCCGTTTAGCTGGCAGAAAGGATAAACGGTGTTAAAACAGATTTGATGATAAAATCATGTGTGAACCTTTCTGCTTCACTGTAGTCTCACCTGCATTAGTTCATCGTAATAGGACATTGGAGTCTCACGATTATGGCTGGCTTTTGATCCCTGATATAAATCTGGAAGTGCAATGCAACTTAACACCACAAAATTAAATTCAGTTGTTAGAGTCTCCAAAGTGGCGTGGGCGTACCGGACTGCGTGAAATCCTGGCCAGCGACTGATTGGAAGGCGCTGTCCAGCCGAGAGGGCGCGGGGGGAGACGAGGGCTCGAAGGCAAGTGGTGAATCAGCCGTGCTGTGGCTCTGCGGCGCGTCCAACGCAGACAGGTCGATGAGATGGTAGCTCTTAATCTCTCTGGGACACGTGGGAGCTGCTCAGGGAGAAGAACAGGAACAAACAGGCTAAAACACAGAAAACACGAGCTGGAGAGGTTTTCATGAGCTAAGAGAAAATCATCGGGCACTTTGCTGGGTTGCCGTACTCTTATTCTTGTCAGCGGTTATTTCTTCTGCGTTCCTCCTCCCGTTGCACTCGCCTCGTCCAACTCTCTCCTTGTAGGCATTGACCACCAGAGTGAGCTCATCATTGGCGGCCAGGATCTGAGCGAGCGCTGCGTCGTCATCCATTGTGTCACTCGCCAGGCGGAAAAGACTTGGCCTCAGCCGGTCGCAGCTCTCGTACACGGCCTGCGGCGGGACGAGAAACAAATACTGTCCGTCTGCTTCCACAGAGAGAGTCTCTCCAATGTCACTTTCTGGATTCATCAGTTTGGTTTCGGGTGAAAAACACAAGAGATCCTCTTCTGTTAATCAGCTCAATTAACTTTTGTGAAAATCAACAGAAATGTGTTTTTCCTAGATAGAATAATTCTGCGTTTTACTTGAATTGTTCGAAGATTTCCTCAGACATACTTTGGGAGCTGCTGGCTGATGTCTGAGATAATTTTGACTCAAATTTTAGCTCCATGACTATAGAAAGGTCCTGTACAGTTCTGTGGAAACTGTGGCGACATAATGTGTCAATCAGTCTTTTTACCTTGATATCGTTGCTGTCATCGTGCTGCTCCAGCATGTCTCTGAGCTGCTTGGCGCTTCTCTCCACCTCCTTCAGAGTACATTCACGTTTTGATGCTTTCTCTGCCTTCTCCTGCTCCTAAAACACGTTGACAAACGTACACACAGTTCATACCGCAGCAGAGGCAGGGACGCTGGCGGGCACGGTGGCTCAGCACCCCCACCTCTTTGACTGTGTTTTTAATGAGTCTGTTGGCCGTTTCCAAGTCTTCTGGACGTCCGCTTTTCAAGAGCCGGGCCAAGAGCTGATGAGAGAGACATCAATATGAGCAGGGTGATTTTTAAGCTCGGCATATGTGCATTACACACTTACGCACACACACACAAACACTCACCTCAGCCTTGTCTTCATGGTCAAACACTGAGCCTATGGATCTATCAGGTGGAGGAGCCATTATGACCGTGCTTGGCAGTTTAGGATCTTTCTTTATGAGGCCTAAAATGACAAGAACAGGAACACTGAGGTCTCCACATGGACATACAGAGTGGAGTGATTTCATGTTACACCCTTAGATGTTTGAGGGATAAATACAGAGCGCGTGTTTTAAGTCAACCGATAATCACAATTCAGAGAGCGATGCCTCGAAGAAGTCTTATTTAGCAGAAAGTTGGAGCTGATTTTCGTCATGCTGTTTGCCAGACCTTGTTTCTTGAGCATGTTGTAGGCCTCCAGAATCTTGGGCTCCTCTTTGAGCCACAACGTCCAGCCGTACAGAACCTCTGTCAGTCTGTCTTTAACCGCCTGGGGAGTCCATGTGCCAAAGTACTGCTCGCAGAAGCAAGACAAAGTAAGGCAGGAAGAGGGGTTTTGTATGAACAGCCAATGTTGTATCTTTGAGCCGCCATTATGATAGTATTACATTAACGGCCTCAACAATGTTTATGTCAGACTGTGAGCTGGGCAAGGTTTTGTTTTTTGTTTTGTTTTTTTCTGTTCCCCTATCATTAAAAAGTCAATACTATCTGTTACAATATTAATTCAATATTTTCAGTTGGAGTCTAGTTCATAAGCGCAGCTGGATGACATACATTGGCTAGGAATTTCACTTTGTAGCAGACAATATGAGCAAGAACAGGACTAGCGAGTTAGTCAATGCATAGAAGAAGTTGAAAAGATCATAATATCAAAAAATAAAACGATTAACCACATTCAAATGTAGATTTCTGAATAGCATTGCTGTCATGGAGCCCAATGACAGCCACTTCAAAACAGTATTAATATTCAGTGCGGGCATTAAATGCATGGGATCTTTCTATTTTCCAGACATGGGTTTATGTTTTGAGGACTGGACAGTTTTTTGTTTTAAATCTAAACTGCTGACCTCAATGAAATGTTTCTGGAGCACACGTACTTAACAACTTCTCATTAAGTGTAGGCAGGTTTACTTCTCAGTTCTTCCGCTCTGTGGTTGACCTCAGACGGAGCTCGGCAGCTATGAGCTAATGTCAGCATCACATGCTCACAATGACTAATCATATGTGTGGCCCAAATATTATTCACTAGCTTTCAACATCTTGGCTTGATACATTTGCGGACAATATTGTTT
Source organism: Fistularia commersonii (assembly GCF_037954325.1). NCBI lineage: Eukaryota > Metazoa > Chordata > Actinopteri > Syngnathiformes > Fistulariidae > Fistularia > Fistularia commersonii. Next base: position 3,845,664 of record NC_141295.1, on the reverse strand, counting down.
AAAGCTTTGCCTCTGGCTTCCAGACACCCATGTCTCCTGACGAGCAGCACTAATCCATACCTTTGGTGATAAGATTTTGATGAGCTCGTTGAGGAATCGAAATTTTGCCACCTCGCTGTGGAATCTCTTGCCACAATTGTTCATACACGCCTCCAGAAGCTGCGAGGAACAGAGCACACATCAGCAGACGAGTCTTCACGTGAAAATATCATACTACACTTATTTGCAAAACCAAGGATGAAAAATTGATTGGTTTCTGCCTGTTGTCGGTTAACCGACACCGAAATGTCTCATAATCTAAAACACGTGATGCTTTGAATGAGACAATGCGGTAAATACAACACAGTGTGTGCTGTCGTTTCTGGTTCAGATGATGATTAAATCCCACATAGTTTCTCTATAAGCATGTGATAAATGTTAGCAACAGAACCATCTTCCTGGTTCAGAAAGGACAAAAGCCAGTTGTCTTTAAAAGGAAGGCTTGTACCTTTTTAATAAAGCTTGAACAATGTTGGTATGAGAGGTTGCAATAAATAAACACAGATCTATAACATCAGTCTCCAAACCATGGGGAATATTCACCTCCTGCCTGACAAGAAGAGATATTTGTTTTATTTTGAAAAAGAGCAAATTCTTCTGTTCTTGTGTGTTTGGTGTTGTGAATACTGAGATCTAAACACAGCTGTCACATCTGTCAAATACGCATGAAGATGACTAGTCATGTTACTTACAGTCAGAGCTTGCAGAGCCTCTTTTTCCTGGGGGGACTGGATTTTATGAGCAAGAAGACGGATGGCTACCTGTGGGCTACGGCAGAAGGGACGGTTCAGACGGATAGGAGGAAACCTGGTATGAATCCAGCTTTGCTGAGGCAGGACAAGAATATGGGCAGGTATTTTTCTATTTACATTTTTTTTACCATTTTAAAACAGCCAAATTGTTATTTTTTTTATTTTTATTTCAAGAATTTTGTGTGAATTTGACAAAGTTGGACTTTTTGACCAAAGGCCAATTTACCTACATTCCAATGAAACGACAGAAAAACAGGAATTTGTTTTCTGAACGTGTTGAACAGGAACTCAACCAATAAAGACAGACAGTGCACGACAGATGACTTTCCTCAGAAATAACACATTACAATAATCTGTGGTACTTAAAATGTCACTGTGGCACCTAGTAGACAATAATAAAAACATGAGTTTTTATCAATATCTTGGTAAAAGGAAATGTGAAATAGGTAAAAGGATGCTACACAAGTTGGTCCACATGTCTGTGACATGTGAAGTAACTAAAAATATCACAACATGGATGTGAAGCAACGCTTTCTGAATCACCACCAGTGTGTTTCAGTCACATCTAGGAGAAGCTAGTCTCCATGAAAACTTTACTTCATTCTCAGCACCTGATGATCATCGTGAATTAAATAGGAATGCTCAGCTCACCCATCACTCTCCTGATTGACCAGCTGGTAGAAGCCCTGGATACAGTCCCATCTGTCTTCCTGGTTGCTCGGGTCAGTGACCTGGTCTGAAGCACAGAACTAAGGTAATCATAAAGAAGATAACGCTGACACTGAACCAGATGGACCCGGGATAAAAATTTGCATACATTACCTGCACAATAATCAAATTTTAATGAAGAACTGAAAATAAACCATGCGCAAAAAGGACTAAACCTGTGTTGCCACATTTATAAACAAAAGGCCTCAAAGCTACAGCTTGGCATCCATTTATTTTAGAGGTTTGAGTCTTTTAAGAAGCCTCTATGAACTAATCTGCTTGTGCTTTTAATAGAATTAACTACTCAATTCTCTAAATGTCAACGTATTTTAGGAGAACTTTTAATTCCAGGGTAATCATCATTATGTCATAATAACAATAAGTAAACATGTTTGACACTTGTGATTTGTTCCAAGTTTGCTTTTATACACTGTAAGATACTTAAGATAGTGTCTGATTACAGCATTTGTCCTACATACAATGTCTTCAAATGCCGCTTGTATGGAGTCATGAAATTATGAAACAAAGTGATCTCACATAAAAACGCCACTTATCTAATAGTAGTTGAGGCATTGGCGAGGGTGACATTACAATAAACTTATTGGGTTTTCAGCACTTTCAATGCAAAAAAGTGCATTTTATTGCATTGCTTTTGGAAAGTAACTAAGAAAAATCCAAGGTAAGACATCAGTTGATAAATTAAACAACTCTTTGACGAATTGTAGATAGAAAATACTGGAAAAAGAAGCAAAAACTATATTAGCGTGGAACATATACATGAATGGTGACATTTGTTTAATGCTAATGCAGAAATAAAAGACATGAAAAGAAATGTGAAAAGGTGAATTTCCGCGGGAGGTCTGTTGTGTCGTGGTCTTGATTGGTTTCGATCCTAGATGTTTAAATCTTCCCTGATAAAAGTGCAGTTTCATGATATTTCGTAAATATATTTTTTCGTGTTTTTATTTTCATGTATTCTAGAAACTTATCGTCAGCTCGTGCACGTGCCTGCGCCGAGTCACGCGCACGAGCTGACCAACTTCCTGTTCGGAGACTAGCGTTTCTCAACTTTTTTTGCAGCACAACAAAACAGCCAAAGTTAATAAAAGAAACAAACACAAGAATTTAATAAAAACGAAATAAAAAAAATATCGTTTAAAAGAGGAGCTTGTCCGGTGACAAGGATTTAAAGAGGTGCCTTTACGTGCCTACCGTTAACGAGAAGTTAGCTAGCGCTGATTGACGAGCCGAGTCAGCGCGAGACACAAACAAATAAATACAAATAATGACATTTAAAAAAAAAAAAAAAAACATCTCTACGCTGCCAACTCACTGAGCTGCGACTCCAAAGTTTCCCCGCTGCCTCCGGTCGCCATTGTCGCTGCTGCCGCCCCCCCGGCCGGTTCGCTTGTTTGCCGGTAGCCCGCTGTGTCCCTCCGCCGCTGGCAGCGGAGCTGTCACAAAGTCTGAGCGCTCGCGGGACACCATGTGACACTCACACCCCCCCCTCAACAGTAAGTTCGTTGTGCGCATGCGCGTTCTCGTCACATTTGTTTTTATCTGCAGAACTCCTGCAGCGGGGTGACCGGACAAATCATGATTGCAGGGAAAACCTGCATATCTTCTTTTTTTTCCCCTCGGCTTTTCCCTTCAGGGGTCGCCTCAGCGAATCAGCCTTTTATTTTCAAATCTATTCTCTGTATCCTCTCTCACTATGTCCGTAAAGCTTCTCTTTGGTCTTCCTCTGGACCTCCAACTCCTGCATGTCTACCAATATATTCATTCTCCCTCCTCAGTACATGACCCAACCATCTAAAACCTTTTCTTCAAAACATTAAACTTGTGCTGTCCCTATGATGGGCTCGTTTCCTGATCCTAGCCGCGTCACTCCCAAAGTGAACCTCAGCATCTTCATCTCTGCGACCAAACTACCTCGTCTTTTCGTCTTCGTCACAGTTTTCCAGTCCATACAGCATCATACAGCTTTTTTTCTGGCTGATAGTCTTCTATTACAACTTGTTTATAAGTGCACACACTATTATATATAGTGATTGTACAATTAATGAATGGGTTTCCTTCATTTAAATCTGATTTAAACATGATTGAAACAGTATATTCCATTGTGAAATACTTTTCCTCAGAAAGCACCTGAAAGTACTTCCAACGGCAGTAATTTGTTTGGTGTTTTCTCACAATCACTCAAAGGGGCCTCGGTGGAAAGTTTTTTTGTTCCCCCACCACCGCCACCTTCTGCTGTGATAAATAAAACCCGTTTCACTTCATCAGTTAAATTTCTGGATGGGAGCACAAGAACATCTGTGTGCAGAAAACACCCGGGGTACTTCCCGAAGGTGGAGAATACACCACACGACACCCGAGCTTCCATATTTACAGTCATTTTTATTTAACTTATTGCGCGGATTCCTGCACAGGCTTCAGTCCTCTTTCCCCCGGCTCCGGGCTGTGGGGGTCAGCGGCGTCAGGAACCAGTAGAAGTTTCTGGAAGCGGTGGCTGATCTCTGCCGGCCCCAGGGACACCATCATCTCGGCGACGCTGGGCCCTTGCTGCGGGTTCACAGAGGGATCGGTCAAAGCGATGACCTCGAACCGTGTCACAAATCACTTCCTCCCTTCATTCTCAAGGAGGCTGAGTCAACGCGGGATTTCTAGCTATTTTTTTTAAAATCCAGCTATTTTAGGAGATGCTTATTCAATGACACGTGCAGACATAATAATGATGCATTTTGACATTGCAGAAAATGAACTTTTTTTTTTTTTTTTAAATAATCTCAGGCCTCCGGCCTTATCTAAGTCAGACTAGGAGGTTTGAAAGCCACCGCCTTGGGTTTCGGCCCAGAAAATGAATCCACTGACACATACTAAACAGTGGGCTTTGATAGATTTGCTGCGTTTTTTAATGCCCGGCTATAGCTGGGATTGTGTGAAGACGGTTTGCTCTTTCTAGTTCTCCCTCCGGCTGATCACGAGCAAAAAATGCAGGATTAGACGCGCGGTCTGGCGCAGCGTTTACCCAGAAAAACATTTGCACTTTCTACTAGTTCCTGATCCGGGGGCCTTGAGACCCTTATGAAAAGCTTCAGAAGGAAGACTCAACTTCCTCTGGCGGGGTGTGACGGTTTGGGGCCGCGGAAAGAGAGATCGCGCTTCTTCGTGAAAGGTCTCCTCGCACTCAGCTCTAGACTACGTGAACGAGATGAGTCAGGTTTTCTGCTATCACCCAGAGCGGAGCAGTTGACACCCTCACCCGCTTGGGGTGCAAAAAGAAAACTGTAAGCCCATCATCTGTTATTATGTAAAAATAAAAAATAATTAGAGCCCCCATGCAGGTGAAATGCGACTGCAGTGTTGGTGTGTGACTGTGCGGCGCCACTTTTTGCAGCTCCTTGATTCTTTTAGGGAACTAGACCTCTTCTTTGTGCAAACTCCTGCTCGGACGCAGGAGCTTTTTATGTTTCCGTAGGAACTCCACGATGCTCGGTGGAGCTCATGAGCCGCACCCGTTAACGGATGCTTCTCGCAGACTGCGGTGCACCAATTTTTCAACTGCCGTGGTCGCGGGTCAGATGTTTTCTTGTGACAAAGTGGAAAGAAGGAGCGAGGAAAATGGGGCGACGAAGCTCTTCTGGCTTGCGACGCAACAGAGCGGCTTCCAGGGCTTCCGGGGGGGACAAGATGAAAACAGTTGAACTCATCTGACAGTTTATGGTTATTGCCTGAGACAGGGGTCGGAAACCCGTAACACCCAAAGAGCCATTTGGACCCGGTTTCCTCGGAAAAGAAAATACTGGTAGCCGCAATTACTTTTTGACGTCTAAAATAAAGGTACCACTGTATAGATTGCTTTTAATTACCTTTACACTCTGTATAAACAAGTGTGTAGTGTGTTGCTTCTGAAATTCACAAAGTATTACATAGAAAATTAAATTTTATTTATGTAATGAACTCATTTTGAGGTTTGGGCTTTCAGAGCGTGTAGCGGAGCCTTGACCTGATTTTTAAAAATAAATCGGGAAAAAAAATCACTGTGTCAGTAAACAATAAAAAATAAATATTTGCAAAATATCTTCATAAATATTTATTTTACCTGGTTTATGGGACTTCTGCTCCTGAGCTTCTGCAAATCGGGACTTTTCCGGCTGGCGGGTATATCAGCTTCCGCGAGTGTGACGTTATTTTGAGCGGCGAAAAATAATAAATATAATTTTATTTAATATTTCAAGATCACAAAAATCTTCCAACTTAGAACTAAAAGTTCAAAAAAGGAATTTGAACAAATGTAATACACCTCAATGAAATATTTATAATTTATTTTCCCAAGCTACTCGGAGCCGCAGTGTAAATACTGCCGCGGGTTGCCGACCCCTGACCTATGGATGAACTTTGGTCTTCATGTCGTCCGTGTCGTCTTCCTCTCCCTCCCTGCAGAGGTCCCTTACCGCTTGCGAAGCTAAAAACTTCCCCTGGAGGAGGCTACTTCCTGGAATGGAATTTGATCTGGACAGCTCCTGGAGCTTTTCAGTCACGAGGCGGCTTCGCAGCGGGAATACAGAATCATCGGACATTCAAGAAGCCCGCTTACCTGCAGGCCGCTGAGAACCAGGCGCAGCAGCTTCATCACCTCCCTGTACTTGGTGGCTCTGGTTTGCTTGGCCAGCGCTTTCAGGTCTCCGGCGATCCGATCCACCGCCAGCTCCTCGCCGCGCTCCTCGATCAGCCTGCGACGCGGGCGGGAATGCGTTTCACCACCGGAGGGAGGCGTCCAGGTGGAGCTCTGAAGGCGCTACCTACCTCAGCACTAAGGAGGCGATGTGGCGGGGTTCGGCGGTGAGCGCCGCCACCTGCTTGGCGGAGAAGGAAGGACGCACCCACAGGTACGAGTACGCCGGGCTGAGCAGCTCCCTCAGGGAGGATATGTGACCCTGAGGAGGGGGAGAGATCACAATCTAAATAAAACAAAAGTGAGAGAAAGAACGTTATCTTAACATCTGCGATGTTAGCGTCTGTTAGCACATTTCTGGAGTTCGGCGCCAGGAACGTTTCGCATGTGCAGACGTGCAAATGAAGATGATCTCGACAGTGGCTTCTCCGCCGACCGGGCCCGGGAGAGCCGCCGCTTTGTCAGAGACACCTTTCCTGTTGCCGCGAATGCGAGGTGACAGCAGAATCCAGGTGTCCTTCGCCTGCGCGTACACCGCATCCCGGCGCGTCGCAGACAACGGATGATGCAAAGCGTCCTGTTTACCTTACGGAGGTGCAGGATGCGCCTGATGTAATCTTCGCGCACGACTTCCAGGTCTTGCGTCTCGGGCGTGCAGGCCTGCGGGAATTGACCCTGGAGCTCCTTTATCAGCAGACCGCACTGCTCCTCATCCTCAATGCGCCGCTGCAGGTGGATTCTGTCATCACAGAGAAAAAAATGTGGAACAAACCGGACTAAAAAAAAAACAGTCAAATTCTTCCAATCATTAAAGGAGGTTGATCCATCAATATGTCTGATAATCAATGATCATTTGATTATGGTATACAGCCCTTCTGTCTACATTCCTCACTTAAAATCAGTTCATTTTAAGCCACAAGTAAGATGGCAATTACCTGCATATATGCAAATATTAATGAATTCCTTACAAAAAAAACACAATAAAATTAAGATGACCTTGAATTGATCAATGTAATTGGCGAATATCTAGCCACAAACAGGCCCAAAAATTCCATAAGATGACTCAGGAAATGATCAGACTGTTATAAATGCGTTGCTTAAAAATGAATTTAGCATTTAAATGTTGCATACTGATATCCGACATTTATTGGTGAATGAAATGTGGCTCACGAATCGTCGAATCGTTTCTAATACAAACCTACTAGCAGTACCTTTTTCTCGCTCTTAGCGATCTCAGGCAAAACTGTTCTCAGTTCTACTACCTCAGTGGTGGAACAAACTTCCGGAAGCAATAAGACTAGCATCATCTCTCTCAACCTTCAAGAAACAGGTAAAAACTTTTCTCTTTCAGGACTTTTTACTGCGCTGATGCCCCAGATCAGGTTAGGCACCAAGTTAGGCTATGCAGTGTGTGTGTGTGTATGTATGTGTACGTCTTTGTCTTGGGAAAAAAAAAAAAACAAAACCCCAGCTTACTGTTCTGTATATTTCCTGTGCATCTTGTATTTGCAAGTGTTATTTGCAGTGCTTATGTCCTCTATTGTAAGTCGCTTTGGATAAAAGCATCTGCCAAATGTAATGTAAGGTAATGTAATGATGTCTGTCATCGGGTGGCGGTACCACGTTCAGCGCGTGCACGAAAACGCCGCTTCTCACCTGTTGAACTCGGGCAGTTTGTCCAGGTCCAGCAGGGCCGAGTGCGTGGTGATCTTCGAGGGGCTGAACTCGGAGATCAGCTCCTCCAGCGTGCGACCCGTCCGGTTGGCTGCGTGCCGACGGAGGCGGGGAGACGATTGATTCCCCCGACGATTAAAAAAAAAAACATCTCCTCCTCGCCTGACACTCACCGTCGAATCCGGAGCCACAGTGGGTGGTGACGTCCAGCAGCGCCTCGGGAAGGACGCCGGCCCTCTGGAAGCTCTGGATGAAAATGTCCCCCTGCCTCTTGGACAGCTTGCTGCCGTCTTTGTTGGTGAGAAGCGGCAGGTGTCCGAATGCGGGCGGCCGCCAGCCGAGGGCGCGGTACATGAGGAGGTGCTTGGAGGTGGAGATGAGCCACTCGGAGCCGCGCAGCACGTGGCTGATCCGCATGTGGTGGTCGTCCACCACGTTGGCGAGGTGGTAGGTGGGGAAGCCGTCGGCTTTTATCACCACGGGGTCCCCCTCCACCTGGGGAGGGGACAGGACGCACGTTCGGATGGGTGGGATTCGGGTGAGACGGTGAGGGTGAGGGGATCCAGCTCCACCTGCGCCACGTCGTGACGGTTCCATCCAAACACCAGATCCTGGAAAGGCTCCACTCCTTCCTCCAGACGGAAGCGGATCACGTGCGGGGCCTCCTGAGCCAACTTCTCCTGGACCTGCTCCGCCCGGAGGTGGCGACACCTGTTGTCATACCTGGAAAGAGAAGGGGGCTTCTGCTTTAAAGCATTAAAATTAAAAAATAAATTGTCTCTAATGCTCTAAAATTCAACTGAAGAAATAAGGAACCCCTTTTAATAATAATAATACACACGATTTGTATAGCGCTTTTCAAGGTACACAAAGATGCTTTACAAGTTGACGACAGAAAACATAGAACATACACATTTTACCGTATTTTTCGGAATATAAGTTGCAGTTTTTTTCATAGTTTGGCCGGGGGTGCGACTTATGTGTGAAATTATTGAGCTCTCTTGCTCTGATGTGTGTGTGTGTGTCTGTGTCTGTGTCTTTAATATATCAGCGATCGTCACACACACACGCCAACCAATCAAAATTCAGCGGGGGCGGGACATGGCATAAGTGCGTGGTGAAAAAAGATGCTACCAGCCACTTCTGTACCAATGAAAATTGATCATTTCAACATTCGCGCTAACTTATAAAAACAACTGGGAAGAGCTGAACAAAAATGGCACCGAAAAGAAAATCATATTCTGCAGGTTACAAGCCGGAAGTCGTGAAATATGCAGCCGAGAACGGCGATCGAGCAGCAGAAAGAAAGTTTGAAGTTAGTGAGAAACTTGTAAGGGACTGGCGAAAAGCGGAGTTTAAGATTACTGAAATAAAGAAAACTACAAAAGCTAACCGCGGGCTAAAAGCTAGCTGGCCAAGGCTAGAGGAACGAGTTCACACTTGGGTGTTTGAACAACGTGTTGCCGGGTGAGGCTTGTCAACAGTACAGTTGCGTCCTCACACCCAGGTAGTTGCCAAGGAGATGAATATGAATGAGTTTGCGGGAGGACCTTCCTGGTGTTACCGCTTCATGCAACGCAATCGCCTCTCTATCAGTGACGATGACTCTGACGTAAGCGACGTACCTGTAGAAGCGGAGGCGATGCGTTGTCTACCTTCGGAGTTGGCAAAGTTGTTCAGAAGTGACAACGGAGAAGAAGATTTCGTTGGATTTAGGGATGAAGAGTGACATCGATTGTTTGGTTGTAGCATGTGCTATATGCTATAGTTGTTTGAATGACTGTTTCCGTAATATGTTAGTGTAACATAGCCTATCAGGCACGTTCTCAGTTCGTCATATAGGCTATACTTGTTCAGCCTGTTGTTCTCTATTCTATTTTCATTTTAAATTGCCTTTCAAGATAAAATGTCTATTCTTGGTGTTGGATTTTCTCGAATAAATTTCCCCCCAAACATGCGACTTATACTCCAGTGCAACTTATATATGTTTTTTTCGTTCTTTGTTATGCATTTTTGGCTGGTGCGACTTATAATCCGGAGCGAAGTATAGTCCGAAAAATACGGTACTTAGAAATGTGTTAGAAAAATCCAATTTGGATTTATTTGATCAGATCTTTTTTCAATTACCGTATATTTCGGCGATTGCGTTGCATGAAGCGGTAACACCAGGAAGGTCCTCCCGCAGTCATTTCTATTCATCTCCTTGGCAACTATCTGGGTGTGAGGACGCAACTGTCCTGTTGACAAGCCTCACCCGGCAACACGTTGTTCAAGCACCCAAGTGTGAACTCGTTCCTCTAGCCGAGCTAGCTTTTAGCTCGCGATTAGCTTTTTTAGTTTTCTTCATTTCAGTAAGAGTAACCTCCGCTTTTCGCCAGTCCCTTACAAGTTTCTCACTAACTTCAAACTTTCTTTCTGCTGCTCGATCACCATTTTCGGCTGCAATATTTCACTACTTCCAGCTTGTAACCTGCAGAATATGATTTTCTTTTCGGTGCCATTTTTGTTTTTGTTTTTATAAGTTAGCGCGAATGTTGAAATGATCAATTTTCATAGGAACAGAAGTCGCTGGTAGCATCTTTTTTCACAACGCACTTCTGCCATGACCCGCCCCCGCTGAATTTTGATTGGTTGGCATGTGTGTGTGACGATCGCTGTTATATTAAAGACACACACGCAGACACAGACACACACACATCAGAGCAAGTGAGCTCAATTATTTCACACATAAGTCGCACCACCCGCCAAACTATGAAAAAAAACGCGACTTATAGTCCGGAAAATACGGTAAACCAAAAAATACGGTACTTAGAAATGTGTTAGAAAAATCCAATTTGAATTTATTTGATCAGATCTTTTTTTCAATTATATAGATTCTTATGTTTTTTAGAAACAGCTCAATGGTCAAAAATCAATGTATTCAGTTATTTTGCAAAAGTACTGTTACCTCGGTGTCTGTCCGCTTCGCAGCGCCTCCTTCTTGAGCAGCTCCAGTCTCTGCGGGCTGCAGAAGCAGCGGTAGGCGTGTCCGCTCTCCACCAGCTGCGAAGCCGTCCGACTGTAGAGCTCCAGCCGCTGCGACTGCAGGTATGGGCCCGCCGGCCCACCCCGGCCAGGGCTCTCATCCGGAGGTATACCTGCGGTATTCCAAAAGACAGACCAGGTTCTGCATCCGGGTCATTTCAGTATACGGCTAATAAATCATGAAATCAACCTTAAGGAATCCTTTACATTGCATTCAATCTATTTTAGTGGAGCGGCAGCAAATGAACCTTCTTACATTTTTGCCTTATTTAGACCGGTGCGTTATATTTTAATCTTCTGGATTTTTCTTTATAATAAATCCAAGCTCCTACCAGCCCACTCCAGCATCTCTTCTATGGACTCTGCCGCTCCCGGGACCAGCCGGCTCTGGTCAGTGTCCTCCATCCGGAGGATGAAGGAGCCGCCATACTTCTTGGCGAAGATGTAGTTGTAGAGGGCAGTGCGGAGACCGCCAAGGTGTAAGAACCCTATCGTAAGGGGGGAGATGTGATAAATATTTATGGAATAACTCTTTGAGATAAGTGAATAAAATGCATCGGCACAAATCCGAAATTGAGATGTTTCTCTAAAGCTCACCAATGCAAAGGGGCAATAGTGAGATTTACAAGTAAAGTTACTTCCAGTATTTTGGTGAACTGTTCTGCACATTCATGTTGCTATCATTAGTATGTATTTGCATGTTAGAATATTTCCAGCAGGGTTAGAAAGCGCTTTACATAGTTTAGTGAATTTGCCTTGTGATTTTCACTTGGTTCCCTAAATCTGAGTTCTGCTTCTGCTCATTGGTCAGTTCATGGACATGTGGTTTGTAACCAGGAAGTAGGGTGATCATTGTGAAGCTGTGAACGCGTAAATATTAAAGTGATGTCTCTCTAACTTTAGAGTAGTCAAACACCGGAACCGCATGCTGCGAAATGAGGAACTAAACTACCAGAATATAAAGTACATTTAAGGATGCGCAGAAGGCAAAATTCAACACATTTATTTCTTAACACAACAGTTGCTCTGTATTGAAAACACAGAGACCGTTTGCCTCATGATACATTTAAGCGTGTCGGCTAAAACCTCTACACTTTTACTTTAATTGCAGAGCTAATTTTTTCCCCGGACATATACAGGACTGTCTCAGAAAATTAGAATATTGTGATAAAGTCCTTTATCTTCTGTAATGCAATTACAAAAACAAAAATGTCATACATTCTGGATTCATTACAAATCAAATGAAATATTGCAAGTCTTGTATTATTTTAATATTGCTGGTTATGGCTTACATCTTAAGAAAACTCAAAAATCCTATCCCAAACTATTAGAATATCATTAAAAGTAATTTTTGTTTTTTTTTTTGCATTACAGAAGATAAAGAACTTTATCACAATATTCTAATTATCTGAGACAGTCCTGTATACTTTACTTCAACCACCACTCCATGAACATCAGACGCAAGGGTCTGTCTGCATTAAAATATACAGACAAACACAATTATAATTACTCAAAATATAGTTTACAAGTGGCAAGTGTGTGCAGAATAGAGGGACCTGTCGGGGTTCTCCAGCAGAGACAGAGGAAATGCAGTCAGACTGGAGGACTGACTTACTTTTTTTTTTTTTTCATTTTATTTTTTTATTGAACATAAATAGTATGAATAGATATACATATGGACAAACAAACATGGCGAGGTAGAATCGAATGTCAATGAATCAACCGGGGATGAGGAAGCAGAGGACATGAGGACATTCGTTCTGTATATAATCACTTGACTGTACAAGTTAACAGTATTAAAGGTTTGTGAGAAATGTTTAATGCTCTAAGAAGAAAAAATAAAGGAAAACAGATAGATAGATAGATAGATAGATAGATAGATAGATAGATAGATAGATAGATAGATAGATAGATAGATAGGTAAGTAAGTAAGTAAGTAAGTAAGTAAGTAAGTAGGTAGGTAGGTAGGTAGGTAGGTAAATAAATTAAAAAAAATGCAAGGGGAATAGGATATGTATTTAACTAGGAATCACAAGGAATCTCAGACATCAAACTGTATATTTTTAGGATCTTTCCATGAGTTTTAAGGATATTTTGTATAATTCAAAATCGTTTATAGAGAACGTATAATTGGGAGAATACTTTTGCATTCTGTTTTTGTGAATGAAGAACTTGACCAGGCCGAAAATAACATTGACACAGAGTTCCTCTCTTTTGATGCTTAAAAGTAAAACTAAATGTTATATCATCTCTTGATAAAGGAAACTGGTGACGATGGAAATTTATCTTTCACCCATTTTTGAGTTATATATTGAGTTATATATGAATATATATGTTTGCAGGACTGGCTTACATGCATGGTTTGTTTACCCGCACTTCCGGGTTCCGGAGCGGCGCATGTCTTACCGGTGGGACTGGGGGCGAACCGGACCCTCACCTCTCCCGGCACCGTGGAGCAGCACCTCCCCCCGGCCAGGCTGCGGACCACGGCCGGCCCAACGAGGCCCACCGCGCCGCTAAAACAGCGTCTGAATCCCGGCATGGCAATGCGCCTTGTGCGCTTCGTCTGTCACACCGGCGAAGCTTGTCGCAACATTTGTAGCTCTGTCACCTAGCTAGCTTAAAAACTAGCTTAAAAGCTAGTCGAGCGCCCGCGATTTTTCACTGAATCTCATGATAAAACTCAAATGTTGATACATGAAATATATCTCCCTTATTTTTCTCACGTATTTCTAATTTTTTGACAGCAAAATATTCAGGTTAAACATCCAGCGTCCTCAAGGGGGAGATCTTCTTCACGGGCACAAAAAAATGGAATAGAGACCGAGGTTGTAGAAACACTGCTACCTAGCGGACAAACCGATTATTCTTTACTTATTCAATGTGGGAACCCAATTAAATGCCTCCTAGTTTGTCAGTTAATCATTAAAAACAAACATTACATTCAGTTTAAAAAGTCTAAAAGAAAAACCACACCTACCGGGTTCACTGGAAGGTCATCATGAGGAGAGTTGTGATTTGGAAATAACATGTTTAAAGTATCAGACAGTTTTGCTATTTAGTCAATACACTTTCAGTCAGAATAACACTGAATACATGTTTAAACAAAAATGACACACTTGCAATAACATTGTAAGATTTATTTGCATTGACATTTGTAACCACTTTTGATTAAAAAAGAATCCATTAAAGCTTTATTTTTATTGTTATCTTATTACTTTTTCCTTTTTTGCCGCACCTCTGCATTCAATTTCCCACCGGGGAAGATGCATGAGAATTTCAACAAACCAGTTGAGCTTCTTCGGCATTCATTTGTGCATTCACCCCCACACACACAAACACACACACACACACACACACACACACACGCACACACATGAATAGCTCTCAGGTCATCTGTTTTGAATCACTGACAACAATGTGCACTATGCACACAGGACAAACAATTATTGTCTCATTGTTGGTGTGTAATGATATCTTGATATCTTGATATGGAGACTGTATTTATTTCAAAACACTATCTTTCAGGTCTGCCGCGCACACTGTCTCACCCAGAACCTTCACAGAACAGGGGGATGAATAATATCCTTGTATTTATTGAATAAAAAGGAATTAAAGAGAATTAGCAGGTTAGCTAATATGAGAATATCAGGTTTATTTTGATTGTTGTTGCTTCTATTGTAAGTCGCTTTGGATAAAAGCGTCTGCCAAATGCAATGTAATGTAATGTAATGTAATGATTGTATAGTATAATATTTGCTAGAGGCTTGAAACAAAACAAGACAACCCTAGTAGATGATAAAGTCAGACAGTAATCTCACACCTGTTTTCCCCCTTTCACACAGATGGCCAAGCGCAAACACACAGTTTGTTGTGTGCACACACTCGCGCACAACAGGAATAACTGCTGTCAGTGGACTCCAATTGCAAGGCCACGCCCCGTCCCTCCCCGCCGTGCACTAATAAGGCATGGCTTGACACGCCCACCAACCCCAAGGGCTGCTCGCGCTGCACCTGCATCTCAGGTGTCGGGACTCAGGAGAAGAGCGACTGTCAACCGTCAGTTCAGTGATTCCGCTCTGATTTCTTCCCGAGGTGATCATCCAGGCCTCGGCGCGGGAAAGCCGCCGTCCCGGTCTTGTTTTCTCTCTGTGACCGACGCCACCGATTGACGCCTCCTCCGCCGGTCTACGCTCAAAGAACCAACGCCTGGGGTCGTCGCCTGAGGTAAGAGCTGTTTTCTGTTTGTCGTACAAGTGTGTTGGCGATGACGTCAGCGCTGGGAACAATAATCTCCGCTTCATTAGAGCGTTTTCTCCGAAGAGTTGGGGTTCCTCCTCCGGGGGCAGCGACCGGCACCATCATTTATTTTAAAAATATTCAGGAATGATCATCATTTTCAGGATTTAATAGTAAATTCATCCATCAGATCATGACCTTAGCATAGGGTGATTCACGGTGTCACGTTATCATTCTTTTTGCTCCAATTTCATTCAAACTCAGAGACAGTTTTGAGTTCCTATAACTCTGAGTCACCATTCCTTCACGTCGATGATATGACATCCAGCGTTTTTTGTTTTTTTTTTGCAAGGAAATAGTTTTAAAACCCCCTTCCTCCACACTCCGAAGCCTTGCCAGCAAACACTTCAGCTGGATGTTGCAACACGGGAGAGAAATGAGGGCAAAGGTGGAGCGGCACGCCATCAGGATGGATGCCTGTTTATTCAGCGGCGTGCAATGCAACCGATGGAAACTTTTTGCCTCCCATCACCCAAAGGGAATTTCCACATTTCGAGAACATGTCGGCCACATGTATATATGTATAACATATGTATCACATATATTCAATCTGACACCAGTGGGAAATGAGTGGAAAAGGCCTCACGCTCAGAGCGGCGGCGAGAAGCATCCATCCGCCCGGTGCGCTCGCCACTTTTGTCTCCTCGGTTTAGAGTGTCCGCATTCTTCCCACCGATGCCACCATTGTCTCGTCGCCTTTGTGTGTAAGTTAAAGGTCGCTGTAAAATATCTGCGCACCACTCCCTGATTGCGATCCGCCGGGGGGGGGGGGGCTGGTATGGGATTGGGCGATTATGCCTCGGCGGCGTCGCTAAACCGAGACGGGTTGCGGTTTCACGAGATAACTGTGTACTGTATTTTTTTTCCCCCGCTATAAGATGCACTTAAAACCCTTACGTTTTCTCAAAAATCATCCGTGTGCCTTATAATCAGGTGCGCCTTATATATGAATTCTTGTCGTGCTTACTGAACATCTGTCAAAATGGCTTCGTCGGAGCTTGATCGATTGTCGGACTGTTCCGCACCTGACACAGGGATGTTGTATTGAAGTCGTTACTTGGTTGAATACGGGTTGCAACGCCAGACAATGTTAGACGACTAACTTTGCTCCAACTTCACACTAACTTCAGGTGTCTGCTATCTCTGGCGAGAATAAACCAATCAGAGAACTGTACGTAAGACGCTTACCTTCACCACGTTTTGTAATAGCGGTTTATACTGTCCTTCAACAGAATATTAATGCACATTTGTTTATGAGGATCCCCAAAAATGGCACCTGTTAAGAGCTTTCAAAGCGAAATTCAAATTCAAGGTGATCAGTTACGCAGTAGATGATGGGAATAGAGCAGCTGAGAAATAATTCAACATTAATGAATCAATGGTACGGAAATGGAGGAAGCAAAAAGGTGAACTACAAAGAAGACCAAACAGAGTTTCCGAGGGAATAAAGCAAGATGAATGAGTTGAATTTTTATTTCGTTTTATATATGTTTTATCATGCGGTGTGCCTTACGGTTCGCAAAATAAAGTCATAGCAACATGGCGGACACTCGCTTTTTAGTTTCACCTGGAAACAAGTAATAAGTGCTTCCTTTTTAAATCAGTGACCTTTGACCTTTACACCTTTTACAAGTAACGAATAGGAATCGCTCCCTACCCTTCGTCTCTATCTTGCTCACCAGGATGGTGTGTTAAACACACTCCCGCTGGGCGTGGTGAACATCTCACATGTTCTCTATGATCCCCAGAGACCCCCTCCTCGCAGACGAACCCTTCCCCGCCCCGCGGGAACGGGCGCATCATGAAGTCACGCTGCCTCTTCTTGCTGGTGTACCTGCTGGGATGCTGCCACGGTGAGCGGGTTATTACGGGATATCGACCCCGGCTGTCGTATAATAATTGTAAAATCATGTTAGAAATGTCATCCCTCCGGTTCTCTCTGCAGGGTGGTCGGCGCAAACGGGGTAAGCCGAGGATATCTAGGTGACTAGTTAACCCGCCTCTCTGTCTCCCCGAGTTGAACCTTACACGTCCTCTTCCTCTGTTGCTATTTTTTTTTTTTAACGCCTCGCCGGTGGATGGAAACCTACAGAAATGCGACATGCGCTGCCGGGGAGGCGTGCGTCCCGGTGAGTACGGCCGCCACAATGCTCTGCTATCATAGCGGTGAAACCAGCTGTAATTGGCTGAAAGATGGGGTTCACCGCGGGCGTTATATCGATACGCTCCTGCCGTGGCCCCGATTAGCATCTCACATGCCGCCGCCTTCGCCCAAGATTCATGAAAAGACCAAACCAGTTTGACCCGTCGCTGATTTTCAGATATTCCTTCCCTCTCAGGCGGATTTGAAACCGATGAGTCACCACATTGGGCCATTGAGAAATCAAGTGTGTGTGTGTGTGTGTGTGTGCAGTGTTTTTCCAAAAGTAAATCTCACCCGGTGTCCTTTGATTAGGATCCTGTTTTCACGAAAGGGTGATTCTTCGACTCAACCGGTGTGATTTTTATCACCGGTCCAGAATGTTCTCTCTCCTCTGACATGTGGCTAAACTCCGACTCGGCTAACGCCGATTTTCCGATCTGGTGACAGCTGCCAAATGCTGGGCTTACACCTGAAGATTTTTAAGAATAAGAATAAGAATAAGAACAACTTTATTAATCCCGAAGGAAATTGCTGTGCCAGAGTTACAGAAAATATAGCAGTAATAAATAATAAAAGAAAAAGGCAGAATTAGAAATAAAAATAAACTATAAACTACAAAGTGTCTCAGTGAAACTATAAAGTGTCTTAGTAAACAGTGATAAAACTATAAAGTGTCTTAGTAACAAGTGAGGTAAGGAGTGCACAATAGTATGATAGAAGGGAAAATTGTAGTGAAAATTGTAGTGTAGCTCTTATGAGATGAGATGAAATATTGCACAGTTTCTGAATATTGCACAGTGAAATGAAATATTGCACAGTTTTTTTGTTTTTTTTTAGCTTAAAGATAGGTTTTTATGGTTGCCGGCGGCTGAATGGAGAGGAATTTACTGTCGCTGAATAAAATAAAATCTGGAAGTCGGAAGAGATTTTAGGAGTTTGCCCAGAGTCACGTTACACTCCTAACATCTGGTCGCTTAGTACAAGATGGTAATCTGAGCTGCTTTAAAGCAGTCTTTTCCTGGTCTTGGGTGTTGAACAATATCAAATGTGTTAGATATCGACCATATTAGACATGTTTGATGTTATCGCAAGTCTTTCCGGTGATGAAGCAGAAGCACAACCGGAAAAAACCTGGTAGACAAATATCACCAGAGCGGTATTGGCGGCAGAGACGATATTTTTTGGCGGTATAGGTGGACGAAGGAGTGGATGATGGAGCTGTGGGCTTGGATCATGTCAACTCTCAAACGTTTCTTGACCGAGCAGCGACGGAAAACAAATGGACTGAAATAGCGGTATAGCGGACAGAATATCGGACAGTATCTCAGCCTGTCACGCTGAAAACTGCTCCGCTAGCGTTGTCGGAAGGCAGCAACTGCTCATGGTTCAGCCATGATGGGTTAAATGCGGAGAACCAATTCCCCACGAGGTATTAATAAAGTATAAATTGTTATTAAATAGCTCAGGCTCTGCAGATGCCTGCTGAAAACATTGTATGGTGGGGAGAAGTTGCTGAAAAGATCTATAGTAAACCCTTGTTTTTCGCGGGGGTTACGTTCCAAAAAGAACCCGTGATAGGCAAATTCCGTGAAGTAGAAACCTTTATTTTTTTTACAATTATTATACAATTAAATACTCTATTATACATTGCTGCTGTCGTCCTCATGTTTTTTTCTTCCTTCTTTATGGAACGAACGGAAGATTCATTAATTCCGTCATGCCGACCTACAGCCGCATAGCTTTTACCTTCCCTTAGCATGTCCAGAAGTTTAACTTTATCTGCGATAGATAGCATCTTCCGCTACCTTTTGGGGCTTTTGTCGGTCCAGAGCGTTTTGTCAACATTATGGGTTTTAGAGAAACTCGAAATTGCAAGAGAATTTGCACGTACGTAATGTAAATTTGGCAAGCTGTTTTACGTACGTGTACATAATAAACTGCAACGTTGTTGACGCGCAGGTGGAGAAGAAGCGAAGTGACTTTTTAGCCAATCGGAATGCAGAACACAATGCACGATGCAAATCCGTGAAGTAGCGAAACCGTGAAAAGCAAACCGCGTTATAGCGAGGGATCGCTGTAGTTGCAGTCTTGGAAATAGTGACCCTGTAAGGTTGACGGAAAATTCTGAGACTAGGCTGCGACCAAAAACTCACGAGTATTTTTCTAAATCTTTTCAAAGCCTTCTGATGGCATTTGTGCGCTAGTTCACGTCCAAACGGCGATTCCTCTCCCCAGGTCAGTGATCCGACGGCGCCCTTCCTCCAGTGCGTGGGGCTCCACCCGGCGGACACCGGCAAGGATCACATGAGGAACCTGCGCGGGCTGATGGAGGCAGCGATGGACATCTACACCTTCATGGTGCGGGCGGAAGCTGACGTTATGTGACGGCCGACGTGCGACGACAGGAATGTGACCCTGTTTTCCGCCCCGACCGGTCGTTCGACGACAAGCGTTCATATTTTCCGGATTCAAACGTACCGGTTGCGTAATTACTCCGAGTCCCGTGGAAGCTGCTACTTTTTCACAGTGTGAATTTAGCCATGCGCGGACTATGCTAAGCTAATAGCTTCACGCCAAACTGGCTTATTTGTCATCTGCTTTCCTGCTAACCGAACATCTCCTCTCTGGCCTTCCCCCCCCCCACCCCCGGCAGAGGTCCAGCATGACGGGAGTGCCGTTTCTCAGCCTGCAGGGGGCGCTGGAGATGCACCCCGAGGCGGACCCCCTGCAGAACGAGTTCCTCGTCCAGATGTGGCTGGACGTCAAGATTAAACCCCTGCTGAGCTCCATCACCAGGCACTTTCTGGCCTGCCTCAGCACCAGGACCTTCAGCTGCTCCACCTACCAGATAATGTAGCCCCCCCTCCCCTCACTACACCTCACATGTTAGCCTTCGCCACGTGCCGACGAGCTAACCGGACCTCCCCTTTCCCTCGGCAGAGTGCGGGAGCTCAGCCATCACTTCTCTGAGATGGATCCCGTCAGGCAGCAGTGGATCTACACCTTCTTCATGTATCCGTTCCTGTCGGGAGAATCGGTCCAAGGTAACGCGGTCGTGTTGTAATTCAAGTCCAGTCGCCGTGACAAGAAGATTTCGACAAGAATTCCCCGTGACGTGGTTGACAGAGAACCCCTACAACTCAGAAAGCAGTTGATGCTAGGTGTTAGCGTCGAGTTTCCTTTTCCCTTGCAGGCTGCGTGGAGCCGGACGAGAACAGCGAGGAGTGGCTGATGAAGAACTTCGGTAGCTTCAGAGCAATGGCCCGGATGGAGGATTTCTCGGCCATCAACATGGTCTTCAGCGGGGTGAGGTGGACTTTGCCCGACGGTGTAGCCGACACGTCCCTTCCCCCCATCGTCCTAAGTCCTCCGCCACCTCTTCGTTTTTGTCGTGGACACAGCTGGAGGTGCTCCACCTGCTGTCCCCGGCACAGAAGGCCGAGCTGCTGCTGAGGCCTGAGGTCGCCGGCTTGGAGAACGGCACGCTAACCCTGGTCCTCCAAAGTCTGCTGATGGGGGAGCCGGGCCCTCACCCTGTCACGGTCCCGGGGTCGGGTCGCAACTGGACAGGGGACCATGAATACGGATCTGACCACGACCCCTACCTGCCGGCGTCCTCGCACAACAGCGTCAGAGAGGTACCTATGCTGTAGGACAAGAGGGCTATTGGGCTATTGGAGTTCTGAAAGAGAAGCACTCATGTGTCCATCTTGTCCCCACAGGTGTTGAACGGTTTGTCCACGGCGTTCAAGCCGCTCGGGAGCTTCGTCCACGGCTTCGTCTCCTTGACGCAAGAGGTACGAATGCCAGCAGAGCCGGGAAACGCCGTTAACCGTCACCACGGAGTCACCCGAGGTTTCCTTCCTCTTCCCCCAGACGGACGTATCGGAGATGCGGAGTACTACTCTGGCCCAGTTCGTGCTCAACTGGACTCTGGCCGAGCTGGCTGACATGTACCGCCCGCCGGACACGCCCGTCACCACGGAGATGCCCCGGTTCGACGCGGGAAACGTGGCCGACTGGTACCGGCGGGTCGTCGTGCCGCTGCTGCGGAGGTTCCTGCCCGAGGAGGCGCTGATGGACGAGAAGATCATGCTCGCCTTCCACCAAGTGTTGTATGTCTAGAGCTCATCTTGGACGAATGTTTTGGTTTTCTGATCCCGTCATTAGCCGTCGGTTCATCTGAGTGGACGTTGTCGATTGCGTACGCAGCTATCTGGACCACACAGTGGACAACGACACCTCTGAGGTCCTGGACGTCTGCAGCATCAGTTTGGACCAGAGACCCTGCGGGGTAAATACCATTTTTTATTTGGACGGTCGAAGTCAAGGCTACGATGTTTCCCCGCTCTGTTCACAACTACTTCCCCTCCGCCGCCAGCTGACCGACGCAGTGGCTAACGTGGCCCATATCTTGCACTGCGCCGCCCAGACCAACCTGACCATGACGGAAACAACAGTAATGTCGCTGATCGTCAGCCTGACGGGGCGCCTGAACTCGCTGATCCAGGAGCTGTCCGGACAGGCGAGTACACATCGGCCCCGTCGTCCCATGTGGTCGGGATAAAAATCGAGAATTTTGAAACGGGGCCGTCTTCTTGCAGAACTTCAGCCAGCTGGCGGCCGACTTCCAGCAGATCTTCAGCGAGACGGACCCCCCGGCTCTTGCCCCGGAGCACCTGGAGGACACGGACTTCATCCAGCTTTGGTTCCAGATCAAGCTGCTGCCGCTCCTGCCTGCCGTCCCCCCCAGCATCCTCTCCTGCCTCAGCACCAAGAACTTCTCCTGTCCCGTCTACCAAACCATGTGAGATCGCCACAACATTTGGGTTTCCAGGGGAAGTCGAGTCCTCATTGCCCCCTTTTGCTCTTTGGGAACTTTTTTGCAGTTCCTAGAAGCTTTCCAGGTACTAGACTGTTTCTCCCTGAGGGAGCATGGAGGAAGGGCACATTGGTGCTTGACGATTGCTAGAACTCATAAGCCGTTAGCTGATACTTCTCGCCGACTGCGGAGCACCATTTTTAAAACTATTACTGGTCTGGTGTTTACTTGCGACAAAATAGACCAGCGGGGAAATGGAGCAAAGAAGAGGTTCAAGCTCAGTATAGAGGTCGCTAACGGCTAATAGGGTCTTCACATGGAGAAGCAGTGCAGGGAGAAGGTAAAAACACTTTAACCCATCTGATAGTCCATGCTTATCTAGGGTGTCCTCGACTTACTCTGGAATCCGACGGCGTGATGTAACACGATTTTCGCCACAGGTCGGGACTGGCGCTTAAGTACCAATGTCGCTCACCTACACTTACACAGTGGCTAACATTAGGACCATCAACCGGCCAATGTTTGTCGGTGTTTTGGCATTTTCCGAGCATTTTATTTTACCCTCCGCGGAGACGGCTTACCTTTTCTTCTTCAGGTGAGTCCGACTTACACCTGGGAGCCGTGATGAAGGAGTACAATCCAATCTGGCTCACAACCGGCGACGATGTCGCGTTAGTCCAATCCACTTGCCGACAAGTTCCCGCGTAAAAATTTGTTTTAACGTTTGGAGATGACAGCATAACCACGTAACGTGATAGTAAACTGAGGATCTGTTGTATATCCACCATGCAGGACATGTATGCTTCATGTTCTTTTTTTCGTTGGTTTGGAGTTTGGCGCTAAAGGTGCACGTCGCAGCGGTCCCTACCGTGATCCCTCAATGCGAAACTAAAAGTTGAAACTACTTCCTGGAATCAAATTTGAGCCGTACACTTCTTTTAATCATGACTAATGAGAACTGTAATGGCGGTACCTGGCTAGCATCGTCCTTAATTTGTCTCCTGTCCCTCAGCGTGCACGATCTTGGCCAACACATGAGCTTCGCGGCTGTAGATCACGCCCACGGCCACAACATCTACACGCACTTCATCCACGCCTTCCTCCTGCATCACAACACGTCGGGTACGTAGGCGGCGCAAGAACCCCGAGTCGGCTGTGACGCAACGTAGCGATAACCCATCATGTGTTTCTCCAGACCCCCATTGCGTGTCCTCGGCCAATCACAGCGCGGAGTGGCTGGAGAAGAACTTTGGACCCTTCACCATGTTCGCCTCTGTCGTTGACTTGTATGACTTCAACCCGACCTTCTCAGGGGTAGGTCACAAGGTCGCACCGAGGCCACCCGGGGTCACCCGAGTCCCGCTCCGCTTTGACTCCCCTTGTCGTCCCCCGAACAGCTGGAGGTTCTCCACCTCCTCTCGCCGCCGCAGACGGCGCAGCTGCTACTACTTCCCCTCCCGACGCCGCCCGAGAAGCCCCTCGTCATCGACGGAGTCTTCGACTTCCTGCTGGAGTTCCCCGAGAGCAGGGGCTTCGAGCCCTTCCTGCACGCCGTCGTCCAGCTCGCCAGAGAGGTCGCCGCTCTCACCTTTACAAGTCAGTCACCGACCTTTGCGCGACCTTGATGGCGACCTTTTCTTATCAATTTCCTCAGGTCAACGTTTCCTGCGGCATCTACCGGCAAATGTGAGTACTTCTAAATATATACGTCACCGCATCCTGCAACGCGGCAACTATACGAGGAGGAAAAATTGACCCGTTAGCTCGGTTCAAGTGGACATTAGCGCATCTTATCTTATATTATCTTAGCATTGTTTTGGTCCACAGAGAAGAAAATATGCCATTTCTTCTGGTTCTCTATGATCACAAGTGTCAAACTCAAGGCCCACTGGCCAAATGTGGCCTGCCACATCATTTAATGTGGCCCGCGGAAATATCTTAAAAGGTCTGATTGTCTTAAGATAAATAAGTCAAATATGTGCATTGACCATAAATGACATTTTCCCACATATTCATGCCCGCAAAGTGACGGCCTCCTGCCATTAGATTGCAGTGTATCCGCATCAATGAGATTTTCAACATGTGGAACTGAGAAATACAAATGTTCCCTAAATGTCCAGGAAAAGAAAAGTTGATGCATAAGGAAAGCTGCTTCAAGAAAGATGGAAAGGCGGATACAAAAGCGGTGTGTTTTTTTTGTGGTATGAGCACAACCTACGTCAGCACTTTGACACCAAACACTGAGCTAAGTACGCTAAAGTTAGCCTTCCAGAAAAACGACAAATTGTCCGAGAATTAAAAGTCAAACTATGACGGCGGCAGAATGTGTTCGCGAAAGCCACATCCAAAAACACCGCGGCAGTGAAAGCTTTGTAGCAGAGCAACTGGTAAACATTTTATTTTACATCTATGTCGATTCACATGTGCGTTTACATTGCATTTGGTTATATGTTATACCGTTAGCATTACAATGCTCTTTAAATGTCTCGCCAGTTTTGCACGCCTGCACCAGGCCTTGGCGTCCTTGCCCCCGGACATGGAGCCGTACACCCGGGCCCACATCCAGCAGCTGGTGGAAACGGCGCCGTCCGGTCAGTCTCGACGCCGTCGGTGCATTACTCTGTGAACGAACGTGTCTGAGTATGTGTGTGTGTGTGTGTGTGTGTGTTTTCAGAGTGCATCCCGCAAAACATCCTGGTGAGAGCCTTCTTCTACGCGTCTGCTTTCCGTCGCCCGGCTCTCCGTGTGATAAACTTCTCTCTTGTGTTTTCTCCCTCCGGCGTCTCCTCAGTGTCCGGCGACCCACGTCAACGGTGAGGCCTCCTCACACACACACACACCTTCACGCCGAAACCCCCTCGGGAAAAGCTAACTTGATCTTTTTCTGTCGATGTGCCATTTCGCAGTCACTCACGTGTGCAGAGGAGTGGACAGGTAGAGCGTTTGTTCTATTCGCAGACTTTCCCGCGCGAGGTTGCCGGTTTGAACGCCCGTTTCCCCTCTCACACACACACACACACACACACACACACACACACAGCTCCGACCTCCAGGCCCACCTTGCGGCGTCGATGGACGTCCCCTGCAACTACAGCCTGGAGCAATACGCTTGTGCGCAGGTGATGGCAAAACTCAAGTTCTTAAATAGGGTATTTCGTGTAACGTGTACATTTTTTTTGATGTTGTTTGTATCCCCTCTCTTTCCTCCAGTTGGGGAACTTCACCGCCCAGCAACTGGCGTCCCTGCTGACCTGCGACCTGCCGGGGAACGGGAATCTCTCCGCCGCCGCGTGGAAGATGCTGCTGACGAGGCTGTCCAACATCCTGAACCCGGCGCTGGACGTCCTGGCCGTCGAGGTTGGACTTGTAGCTCCGTCGAGGAGGCTTGACAAATACGATGTAAAGTAATAATGTGATGACGCCCCGCAGGCCGCGGCGCCTCTGGGCGTCTGGGCGGCGCCGGCGCTGGATGCGATCGGCGAGCTGCGGCTGCCGCTCCTGACCGACGAGCAGCTGAGGAACGGCAGCGCGGCGGAACTCTGGTTCTCCTGGCGGCTGAGGCGGTTCCTCCCCTTCGCCTCGGTGACGTTCCTGCGCTGCCTGAGCAGCAGGAACCTCAGCTGCCACGCGTACCGGCAGATGTAAGCAATCCGGGAATGTAAAGACACCAAATGTTCAGGATACAACCCTAAACTCCTTTTCAGTCTGCAGGTGTTCGTCCAGCAGTGGGACCACATGACCCCGAGTCAGCGACACCTGGTCCTGAAGGACTTCGTCCTCCGTTTTCTCTCCGCGCCGCACTCGGGTCCGGGCTGCACGTCCGGTTTTAACAACAGCGCCGACTGGCTGCAGGCCAACCTGGGCCCGTTTTCCGCTTCCCTGCCCCTCCGGGAAATCCTCCGCCTCAACCCGGAGTTCCGACCCGTGAGATTTTCTCCTCCCCGTCTCGCCGCCGGTCACCACTCCATTCCCCGGGTGACGCTTCTGTCTCTTCTCCCTCTCCAGCTGGAGGCGGTGGACCTCCTGACGGCGAGGCAGAGCGCCGAGCTGGTGGCGCTCCCTCACGCCGGCCCGCCGTCAAAAGACGACGTCATCCACGCGGTGTTCAACCATCTGACCCAGCCGGACCGGGAGGGCGAACTCACCGACTTCCTGTCTTACCTGGTCGCGTTCCTCCATCCAGGAAGCCTCTCCTGCGCCTCCTTCAGAACCCTGTGAGTTCACGTCCTCCGCGGGTCTCCTCGGCGGATCGCCTCGCGGCGTTAACCCCCCCCCCCCCCCGGATGTCTCCCGCCTCCCAGGTTCGACAGGCTGGACCTGGCCGCCACCGTCGTCTCCCTGGATGTGGCTTCCAACATCAGCAGCGGCAGGGAGGCGCTTTCCCAGCACCTCCCGCCAGGTGAGACCAAATAAAACCTTCCTGCCGCGTGGCGTTCACTGACCCGCGTCTTTCTGTGCGTCCCCTCCAGGCTGCTCGGTGTACAGAGGAAAGGTAAGGTCCAATTTCTAATCTTATATTCCCCAAACCTCACCCGTTCGTCTTTAACCCCGTCCGTCTCCTCCTCCAGTGCGCCATCACTCCTCTAAACCGTAAGTCTTTTTTGGTTCTCCCCCCTCCCGCCGCTTTGCCATCCCCCAGCTAACGGCTGTATTTTCCCGTTTTCCCCGCAGAGACGGCGGCGTGTGTCGGCGTGAACAGGTGAGACTCCGCCGGGCCGGGATGTAAAACATAGTGTTTCGTCAAGACGGTGAACCGCATCACCGGTTCGGGTGTCTTTGCGCCGCAGCTCCGTGGTGCAGCTCCTGCTGGACACCGGCGAGGCGGGAAGTCGCCTCTGCGACTTCGGCGTGGAGGAGTTCGCCTGCGCATCCGTAAGAAAAACGAAAGAAAGAAAAAAAAAAAAAAAAAACGCTTCCGCGCCCGTTTTCCGACCGCTCCTCTCCTCCTTCGCAGCTGGCGAATCTGACGGCGGAGGACCTGGAGAGGTTGTTCAGGTGCGAGCGCTCCCCGGCCTCCGCCGGCTCCAGGCCCGACTGGATGCTGCTCCTCTCCAAAGCCTCCCACCTGCTGGACGAAGCTCTGGATCTCCTGAGCGACACGGTATCCCCCCCCACCACCACCACCACCGCCGCCGCCGCCATTCCTCCGAGCTGCCCTCTTGGGCCGAGAAGCGCTCACAACGCTCGTTTCTCCAGACTCTGGATCTCGGTGACCCGGCGGCGCCGATAATCCTGGACGCCATCAACGAAATCCGTCTGGACGTCGTCCCCGAAGCCTCCTTCAACGACCCCGCCTTCATCCAGCTGTGGTTCGGGCGCCGCCTCCGCCCTTTCCTGCCCGCCGTCTCCCCGGCGTTCCTGTCTTGCCTCACCGCCAGGGGTCTGACCTGCGCCGCCTACCAACACATGTATGCCGCGCTCTCTCGAACCTCCAATCCACAGCAATTAGCGCATTAGCACATTAGCGCATTAGCGCCCGCTTTGCTTTGCTTCCGTCCGCAGCCTTAGCATCTTGAGCTCAATCCGACGCGACATGACGCCCCCGACCATGCTTTCCGTCTACACCCGCTTCATCCAGGTGTACTTGAGCAGGAACGACAGCGCCGGTGTGTGACGCCACGAGAAATACTATCACGGTAAAAAAAAAAAAGAAATGTTAGCTTACTGGAACACGTGTCTGTGTGAGTTAGATCCCACCTGCAGCTCGCACACTAACGACAGCGCTACATGGCTACGCAAGAACGTGGGCGCTTTCGCCGCGCTGGTCTCCGTCCGCGACCTGCAGGCGCTTTACTCCAACTTCTCAGTGGTGAGCTAACGGTCCGCCATGCCGAGTCTGCAAGTGTTTCCAGCCTCCAACCGCATGTGTGTGTGTGTGTGTGTAGATGGAGGCCTTGCCGGCGCTGACGGTGCGGCAGCTCGCCGAAGTGTCCGCCACGCCAGGCCAGCTCAGCTCGCCGGCCCAGGTCGCCATGGTGATGCGGCACGTCCCGGACCCGCTGCTCGTGGCCTTCTACGACGACTTCTCTCCCGCCATCGCGGTGGGTCACGCCTTCCCCGACCGCGATCGGCGGGGGGGAAACAACTTTAATTTAAAAGTCGACGTGTTTTTTTTAAGGGTCACGAGAGCGCCTTCCCCGCCGACGTGAGGTCGGCCATGTTGGAAGTCGTGTTCGAGCGGGCGAACCTGTCCGATCCCTCGGCGGGTGACGAAGTGGTGCTGGAGTGGCTCCGGGACCGTCTGGGCCCCCTGCTGTTCGGCCTTTCCCCGCGGCACGTCGCCCCGTTCTTCCGAATCCTGGCCGGGAGAAACTGCAGCATCGAGCAGCAGGGGTACGCGCAAGGCTTCGGAACCCTCAGACGTTCATCCGGCCGCGTGCGTTTTCTCACGCATTGTGACACTTTGTTACAGAATCGATGACCTGAATCGGACGATCTCGACACTCGGCGAAGAAACGCAGGAAGAAATCCACGACCACATCCTGCAGGCGCTCAGGGGTGAATCATGAGTTCTTAAAATGATGCTAACAAGTTAGCGGCTAAATGAGAAATGCTAGGGCAGGGGTCGGGAACCGCAAAAGCCAAATATTTCTTGACATATTTCATCGAGAGCCATATAGTGATATTTTTAAGGCACAAAAAATGAAATACGTCTTACCGCTTTATATTTGACCCTTTCATCTATGCAATTTTATCATAGCATATTAGACATACCGCAGATCCAAATGCAAATTGTCGCCATCTTTTCCGTTACCGGGATTGATGCGGATAAAGCAGTTGGCTATTTGATCAAATTAATTTCTTCGCCTTTACAATGACCCGGACGCGCTCGGAAGCCAATGGTTCCCGACCCCGACCGACGGGTGACACGTGAAATTTATCTTCAAAACTAATTTCTGTTTACTTTAACCCTCATATTACGTTAAGGGTCAATTTGACCCATTTCACCCATTGGGTGAAATTGACCCTTAACGTAATATGAGGGTTAAAATGACACAGTATTATGAAGAAATCTTTCCCATCAGGGGTCGCCACAGCGAATCAACTTTCTCCATCTAACCCTAAAATTATAATGAAGAAATATCACAAGTATTTTAAAATCAGTTCCAAACTGATTTTTTCTTTTTTAACTCAAAATTGTCTGGGATCCATACGGCATCACCAGAAGAGCCATAGGTTCCTGACCCCTGTTCTAGGGGAGCCTTTTTTCAAATTGTTTTTGATAGAATCCATAGAAACAGACGCCAGAGCTCATTCTCCCTTTGCCGCTCCCAGAGCCGACGCCCCTCCGTTGCTACGGCGACAACTTCGACCACAGCTTCTACCGTTTTGTGGAGCGCCGGTTCCTGAGTTTCCGGGTGCCGCGGTTAGCCTCTTTTCTGTCGCTCATGCCTAAAAACAAGATGCACCAGGTGGGTGTCACAATTTTTTTTTTTTTTTATAATTACGGTATGCGGGTATAATTTCCAAGAGATATTCGGTAAAAATATCCAATTGGTTGCCATGGATACAGCTGGTGAACTCCATGCCGCCGTCGGACCTCGGGGAGTACCTCCGTCAACCCAGTGTGGTGGACAGCGACGCGGCGCTCTGTGAAATCTTCACCAACTACATCCAGACACCCATGTTCCTAGAGGAGGTGCGCCCCCCCCCACACACACACACACAGGTGACACTATCGCCACGGTAACACCCTCGTGATTGAAAATGGCAGGAGCATCTCCCGGAGGCGGTGCGCCGCCCCACGCTGCCTTGCGTCTGGCCCATGGCGCTGGCCAGCCCCAGCAGGTCAGAGGCCGACGCTTGGTTCGACCGGCGCCTCCAGGACTACCTGCCGTTCCTCACCGAACGGCTGCTGAGCCCCGACGCCGTGCACAACGCCACCTGCCTCGCCTTCCAGCGGCTGTACGTTTTATCATCGTTGTAAAGGTCCTTTTACCGCAAAGCTTCCTGACTCCCGCCGTCTCCTTCGCAGTGTCTCTGTTCTGGGCGAGTACAATTTCGCCGCGGCGGACTTCAACAGGTCGGACATGTACGACACCATCAGAGCTTATCTGACCACAGGTAGGAGGCAGGCTGGATGTTTTGCGGTGCACTCGAACGCCTCGCTGTTGGAACAGCTTATCTAAGCAGCTGTATTGAGAGTTGTAGAACCATAAAGTATAGCGGTACTACACTGCTGGAGAGTTAAATGGGTACTTGCAGCTGCAGTGGGTTGTAGCAGCACTTTAACCAAGAGAAGTATCAAAGTACTTGGGGTACTATTGGGTCGCGGTAGTTTGTTTATACCGAAATACCGTCGAGGTGAGTGCCTGGAGTGAGGATTTGTTGTGGTTTGCCGCCGTAGAGAGTGAGCCCAGGTGCTACCGTCCGGACGACCCGGAACTCAACTCCACCGCGTGGTTCGCCTTGTACATCGGGCCTTTCCTGCAGTTCCTCACCCTGAAGGACCTACAGATGTTCGGATCCACGAAGGTACTTCAAAAATGTTTTAAACCAGGGGTGTCAAACTCATTTTCACCGAGGGCCACATCAGCGTAATGGTTGCAGTATAACAGTATCCCTCGTGCGATCTCAACATTGTGTTTACTCCCCTTGTCTTACGGGTCAAAAATGACCCGTAAGACAATCTTTGTACCCGAGAGGTGTACAGCCCACATGGAAACATAAACAAAAAAGAACTATCACTTTTTCTAATTATGGGGTCTCTTTAGGAAAAGTCATAAAATTTCAAGCTTCTCTACAGCTAAACATGGTAGTGGGTCACTTTTGACCCGCAAGACAACACAAGCGGTATATAAATGTAACTAAATGTAATGTCAAATGAATTTAACTACTCATTAATGTTAAATAACTCTGAATTTATCACTCGTTCAAATCCGTCAGTTTCTGGAAGGCTAACTTTGGCATACTTTGCCTAAAATTATGTCTACTAGTTGCCCCGTTACAAAGCTAGCTTTCATTGCTGCAGTGTTTTTGGATGCGGCTTTTGCAACATGATCTGCATTAATAGTGGGAAATGCGGTTGATGGTCAACGCGCACGTTTGACTTATTCATCTTAAGACATTCAGACCTTTTAAGACGTTCTTACAGGCCATATAGAATAATGTCGGGCCACATTTGGCTCGCGGGCCTTGAGTTTGACACGTATTTTAGAAGCACGGAGATGAATTCACGACATATTCGTTGCCGTCCGTCGCTGCAGGACATCCAGGTGTTCACGGTGAACCTCCTCAACATCCAGCTCCTCAACCACACCGACCTCCCGTTGGACTTCGTCCACTTCTACACTCAGCTGGTGTACCTGCAGGACGGCAACTTCAACCCCTTACAGTGAGTCGCGTGTCACCGCGGGTCATGTGATCTCGGCGCAAACGGCGTTTGACCGTCTGCTCTGTCCGCGTTGCGGTCCGTCCCTCGTAGCCTCCCTCTGCTGTACCGCTGCACCGCTCCCGGCCCGGCCTTCAGCCAGCTCTCCGAGAGCGAAAGCGTGGTCATCCTGCATAATTTGACCTCCATGTGTCCGGACTTGGACCCGCAGGTGAGCGCACACACTCCGCGGTCGGATCCGTGACTTCCGGATCCATCGTCCGTCCTTCCTCCCGCAGGTCGCCGCCGCTTTGGCGGGCAACCTCGGCGACAACATCGACGCCACGGCCATCGCCGCCCTCGGCAACGAAAGCGTCGGGATTTCCACCGGGCAAATCATGATGATGGCGCCGGAGGACCTGATGAAGGCGCTGGGCGTCCTGAGCGGCGTGGAGGGCTGGAACGAAGGCCAGGCCAGAGCCATCGTCCTGGCGCTCATGTCGGCGGGGATGATGGAGGTGCGTCGCGCGTCGGGACGAAACCGAAGCGTTCCCCCGATGTTCCTCATCGCCGCTCCCTCCTGTCCCTTCTGCAGATCAACAGCGCCTCGTCGCTCACGATGCTGGGCACTCTGCTCGGCGGCGTCCCGGCCGCCACTTTCGGCGGCATCAGTGGCTCCCAGCTGCTCATCGCCGCCGCCGATTCCTCCTTCATGGATAATCTGTTAGGCGCGCCCGCCGTCATCCATCAGGTCTTCGTCACCCAGGTAAGTGGAGGACGTTGTCGTGGTTCGGCTTCTCCGGTGACGTTCTCACGCCTCCTCCCTTCCCTTTCAGATCGTATCGGTGAGCGACGGCAGCGATATGATCGTAAAGAACGTTCCGGACGGCGTTGCCGCGGAGATCCCGCGGGCGCTGCTGCTGGAGCTCTCGGACAGCGCCGACGTCCTGGAGACGCTGAACCGGAAAAAGTGGAAGCAGCAGCAGGTGGGCGGCGGGAGTCTACCTGTGTGTGCATGTGTGTGTGTTAACGGTGTCTCACTAAGTGTGTGTGTCCTGTAGGTTGAGCTGTTCTTCAATGTGATCGCCTTGGAAACCGCAACCGCGACGCTAGGAGGCGCGGACAAGTCAGTTTTACGAAGGGATAAACACAACACACGCATTCTTATGACTTTTAACATGTGCAGAGTCTATACCGTGTGTGTGTGTGTGTGTGCAGTCTGTCTTCCTCCGTGCTGCAAGGGTTCACGTGCACGTCCGTGAGGACACTGAAGATGGTGCAGATCAAGAAGCTAATCAAAGCCTGTCGGAGGACAGGCGAGAGGAGGGTGAATCTGGTGGAGACCCAGGTGAGAGAAGGAGTGTGTGTGTGTGTGTGTGTGTGACTTGTGGGATATCAAATGTGCAAGAAAGCAACTTTAATGTATTTATAACAAAAAAAGTACTTGAGGATGGAATGTGAGATCATCTGTGAGATTAGCTTTATTGACCAGGTTTGATCGCAGATACAATTAAAGCTCCTGTTAACAGTTACACCTTAATAATAATAATAAACATAATACATTTTGTTTACCTTTTTCAAAATTCAGGAACATCTTTCACATCTTTCATATAATCATATAGAAAATACAGATTGAAAAGAAAATATAAAACGGTGACAGAGTGGTTTAAAATAAATACATACTAAATAGCGAATGGCTGAAATAGAAAATGACAAAAATGTAAAAAACAAAAATAGTAGTTGCATTATATATTATATATTGCATTATGCATTATATAGAGTAGCTGCATATATAATATATGTATATATATATCACACATATAACTTTTTTTTTATATATGTTTGTGTGTGCATATATATATATATATATGCATACATATATTTAAAATTATATCATTTACTAAATTGTTAAATTAAGAGCATGTCACTTTGTCAAATATCATGTAATTTCTGTACTTTTTTTTGTCATCCAGCGCTGGCGTGCATGTCAGTGGCGGGATCCGCGATGTTGTTCCGCTGCTGACAGCAGCTTTCACCCGAAATAATTTTTTTTCCTTTATTTTTGGCCTCCGTTGCCAGTTAACCTGCATGTACAACTACATAAAGGGGGAGTCGGACGCCACCAGCTTTGACCTCTACCCTCCCGACGTGCTGCTGTACTACGAGTGAGTTCAGCACCGGCGACACTCCCTCACCCCTGACCTCTGACCCCTGACCCCTGACTCTCTCCCCGCAGCTACAGCCTAGTGCCGGAGGCCAGCTGCAGATCCTATTTCCAGCAGCTGGCGGATGCAGACTTCTCCGTCTTCTCGGCGGCGCTCAGCTACAAGCTGACCGAGCTGTTCGCCAACGCCAGGAGCTGCTTGGTGGGTTCCGGCCGCAGCGCGCGTCGCCTCAAACCGCTTCCCGCGCTGATGTTCCCCATCCATCCCAGGGAATCACCGGCACGAGCCTGACCGAGGACGACGTGTCGGTGCTGGGGAACATGTGCTGCACCCTGGACGCCTCCTACATCCGGGACTCCGATCCCGCCATCCTGGAGAAGCTGGAGAGCTGCCCGGACCTCAACGCCGCCCAGGCTGCCGCCGCCGAGGCCCTGCTGCTGACCGGGAACACGCAATACGGGTAAAACGCGGGAGAAACGAAGCCCTCGCTCCACATTTTTTGCCCCCCCGGCGATTAATTCAATATGTTGTTGGCGTCCAGTGTTCCGTCGACGTGGAACGAGATGACCCTGGAGGCGCTCGGGATGCTGCCGCTCTACATGACCTCCACCTTCTACGAACACTTTGACAGGGTGCGTGACAAATCACCTTCTTTTCTGCCGCCGCGATTGGATCCGAGCTCTCACACGTGCGTTTTATTTTGGCGGGAAGGAAACGAAGAAGCAGTTCTTGAAGGGCTTCCTTAAGGTGCTGAGGGACGACGGCGTGGACCAGGAAAGGATAAAGAGGCTGCAAGCCGCAATCAGGGAGTCCCTCAAGAAGAAGCTGAAGCGATCCGTCGGTGAGTTTCTCTTCTTCTCGTGCGAAAAGGCGGCGGCGGTGGCGGCGGCGGCGGCTCAGCCCCGTGTCAACCTCCCTCCCCCTCGCCGTCAGATGAGGAGTGCACGGTGGGAGAGATCACCCAGGTGACCATCAGCGCCGACACTTTTCCCTTCGACTACGACGACGTGGCCCAGTTCGAACACTGCCTGAGTGCCGCCGTCGTCAAGGACAACTTGTACCCCATCACCGAGAAGGTGGCGGAGGACGAGTACCTCCGGGTGGTTCTCACCAAGCTGCAGGAGGTAAACACATGGCGTGTGTTTAAGTGTGTGTGTGTCGGTGGGTTTGAAAGCCAGCGTCGTCCTCCAGGCCTACGCGACCGGCATCCCGGAGGAGCAGGTGGTGCTTTTGGGTCCAGCGTCCCGCGTGGCCACCGTGGAGAACATCAACACGTGGAACATCACCAAGATCGACACGCTCGCCGCTCTGATGGACACATCCGGCGGCCAGTGGGACCCAAACCTGGTAGGCAGAGTGTGTGTGTGTGTGTGTGTGTGTGTGTGTGTGTGTGTATCCTCGCTGATGCATGCTCGTCCTCGCCCAGGCTGAGACCGTCATCTCCAAGTATCTGAGCGCAGACGAGAACTCGCTGGGCACCCTGGAGCTCAACGCCGTCGGAGGACCCAACCTGTGCGCCCTGGACGTGGACGTGCTGAGGAGCATATCCCCGCAGAGCCTCAAGTGAGGAGTGTGCGCGCGGGTGTGTTTCACTACTGTTCAGAGAGTTCAAACTGTGTGTGTGTGTGTGTGTGTCACAGAGACGCCAACGCCTTGACTGTGTCCAGCTGCACCCTGGAGAAGAAGCGAGCGCTCTTCGACATCGCCGTGCAGGCCTTCCGTGAAAATACTCGCTCCACCATCTCTAGCAACACCTACCAGATGTCTCGATCGTACCTCGGTACACACACACACACACACACACACCCCATGAATATAATACACTGCTCAAAAAAATAAAGGGAACACTTAAAAAAACACATCCTAGATCTAAATGAATGAAATATTCTTATGAAATACTTTGCTCTTTACACAGTTGAATGTGCTGACAACAAAATCACACAAAAATGATCCATGGAAATCAATTGTATCAACCCATGGAGGTCTGGATTAGAAATCACACTCCAAATTAAAGTGTAAAAACAAACTCCAGGGGGATCCAACTTTGATGTAATGTCCTTAAAACAAGTCAAAATGAATCTGTGTTGCTTCCTGAGTGGACACTATGATTTCACACAAGTGTGATTGACTTGGAGTTACATTGTGTTGTTCAAGTGTTCCCTTTATTTTTTTGAGCGGTATATTTTGGAGTGCCGCAAGCAGGAAGTGATCCTCCAATTCCTGATCAATAATCTCGGGCCGTCATCATTATCCCTTAACCCCGACAAGTTTCCCCGTGCCTCCAGGGGGCGCTACGCTGGATTACGTGAAAACTTTGTCAGCCTCGGATGTCAACATGGACCTGGAGACCTTCACCAGCCTGGATGAGGACGTCGTTATGGTTGGTGTTTTCTGCCTACGTGTGTGTTGGTGTGTGTGTGTGTGTGTGGGCGTTTGATGAGTTTTGTGTTATATCTCCACCTCCAGGCCCTGAGCGTGGACGAGGTGAAAAACCTCCTGGGCACCCAGCTGGCAGAGCTGAAGTCCTACGAGAACCAAACGCTGGTCCAGAGCTGGATCAGGAGCCAGCTCCAGTCGGACCTCGACAAGCTGGACCTGGGACTCATCGGGGGCAGAGCCGACCCCTCCACGCCGGCCCCGGCCAACCCTCCTACCCCCGCCGCCACCGACAAGCCGGCCACCGACAAGCCGGCCACCGACAAGCCGGCCACCGACAAGCCGGCCACCGACAAGCCGGCCACCGACAAGCCGGCCACCACCATGTCTAGTGAGTGGGCCAAATCCTTCTCCATCCGTTCTTCCAAAATAATAGTTATTGACGTTGGCATTTCGGGGTTCTGTGCGCAGCAGATCCTCTTTGACAAAACAAAAAAGTATTAGAGCAGTTAAACGGGAATATGATTGTCCATTGTAGACAAATTATTATAATACATGCATGCAAAAGATAAAAGATGGAATCATCATTGTGATATCTTCTTCTTCTTTTGGCTTTTCCCTTCACAGCGAGTCAACTTTCTCCATCTAACCCTGTTCTCTGTATCTTCCTCTCTCACACCAACTACCTTCATATCTTCTCTCACTACGTCCAGAAATCTTCTCTTTGGTCTTCCTCCAGACCTCTTGCCTGGCAGCTCCAATTCCAGCATCCGTCTACCAATATATTCACTATCCCTCCTCTGTACATGACCGAACCATCTCAGTCTGGCTTCTCTGACCTTCTCTCCAAAACATCTAACATGTGCCGTCCCTCTGATAGACTCATTCCTGATCCTAACCATCCGAGTCACTCCCAAAGAGAACCTCAACATCTTCATCTCTGCAACCTCTAGTTCTGCCTGCTGTCTTTTGGTCATTGGAACAGTTTCTAGGCCGTACAGCATCGCTCTCTCACCACTGTCTTGTACACCTTTCCTTTTATTCTGGCTGAAAGTCTTCTATCACATAGAACCCCTGACACTTTTCTCCAGCCATTCCAACCTGCTTGGACCCGTCTCTTCACCTCTTTTCCGCACTCTCCGTTGCTCTGGACTGTTGACCCTAAGTACCTGAAATCCTCCAGCTTCTTGATCTCCACTCCCTGTAGCCTCACCGTTCCACCTCTCATTCACACACATATATTCTGTCTTGCTGCGACTAACTTTCATTCCTCTCCACTCCACCTCTCGAGATTTTCCTCTACCTGTTCCCTGCTCTCACTACAGATCACAATGTCATCCGCAAACATCATGGTCCATGGGGATTCCTGTCTAACCTCATCTGTTAGCCTGTCCATCACCATTGTGATCAAGAAGGGGCTCAGAGCTGATCCCTGATGGAGTCCTACCTCCACCTTGAACTTCTCTGTTACCCCTACAGCACACCATACCAGTGTCTCACAGCTAGCATACATGTCCTGCACCAGTCTAACATACTTCTCTGCCACTCCAGACTTCCTCATACAATACCAGAGCTCCTCTCTTGGCACCCTGTCATAGGCTTTTTCTAAAAATATTAGTCATTTTGAATTATTCGATTTTGCATGCTATAGCCACAAGAGGGCGCGTGGAGCCAAGTTACTGTACGCTGCACGGCTCCGGGATGGACTGGTTAAGTCTTCTTCATCATCCTCCTCACGTCTAACGTTGACTTTTTCGTTCCAGGCAATGGTTCCCATGTCAGAGCAGACATCCCGTTATCCTTCATTTTCCTCCTCGCCGTCCTTGTCCTCCCCCAGCATGTGGTTCTGGTGTGAGGCCTCCAAACAGCAAAAGCGCTTAAACTGAAAGTCACCTTTTAGCCTTAAATTACACTTGCTACCTAGTAACGCTTCAGATATTTAATGTGCAATTATAATAAAATGTGTAAATAATCTTTTCTTGATGATTAAGGCTGATGTTCTCAGAGGACATTTACCAACGTTACCCTACTTTTATAACCCTTTGTTCTGCAAATGATAAACATGTTAGTAAATCTGTTTTGTAATCCAAAGTACTTCCTTAAAAAAAAAGGGCTGTTGCCGCAAGATCAATAAATCAATCGTAACAATGCAGAAAGATTGTTCGTCGCTTGATCAAAGTTTATTAGAGCAGAAGAGAGGGTTTTTTAATCACTTTATCAGGAGGGAAAAATAATTTCAAATGACAGAGCGGAACAATCACATCACGTTATTCAGCTGGATACTGAAACATGTCAAATACACCAAGACATACATAATATACATGTCACAATACTGAATAAAACCTGTTAATGGATTTATTTCTGTCATTCTGTACTAGATTTGACTATATTTTATTTAAAAATGATTAAGCGTTTAATAGCGCTGCACTTTCCTCAGTCACTTCTTTTGTAGTGTTTAATAAATGTTTTGGTGTTGATCTTTGGACATTTTATTGCCAATCTGCTTATTTCCCCTGGCTTTACGGCAAGGTTTCTGAACAGTAACAATCAAGAAAGAAGATATAAGAAAGCAATGAGATTTCAAAAAAGGGAGTCGAGTTAAATGTTTTTAAAACAAACAAACAAAACCACTACACTTAGCTGACGTTTGCTAGCCGTGCTTCCCAAGTCTTAGACTTGTGCAAGCTAGCTAGCGCACTGCGGAGCTCCATCGGGGCTGCGTTAGCAACCATCTCCCCCGGCCAGGGCTGAGAGCTAAAGGCGTTTGTAGACGCCGAGGACGGTCTTGCAGGTGGGGCAGATGTGCCGGGCGTCCTTCAGCCGGTCCACGCAGAACGGGATGAGGCAACAGCCCAGGACGAAGCTGAACAGAAACAGGTTCGCATTACGATACTGACCGCTCGAAATGGCGTGAAAATTCGTGTAGCGCGCCACGGTGAAGTCGTTTTTTCCCCTGCGGCCCAAGGCTGATGTCCTAGGTAATTCCTTGATTATTTTTGCTTGAATTTTTAGGTAAGCGTCTGGTTATGAAAGTATTCTTAATTAATTATTCGCATTGTGACCCCAAATAAGTTTTAGTAGCTCCGCAGACATTTAGGATATTTAGGGAACCGACTATAACCTGGTTTGTTTGTGTTTCGCTAGCTCGCTAATTAGCCCGCTAGCACGCCCATTACCAACGATAACAGTCTAACCATAACCTGGGTTGTTTCATGAGAACACTTGAATGTTTAATAATTGAAGAAAAAAATCGACAGACTATTAAACGCCACAAGCGGGGAGAGTGTGTTATTAATAAATATTTCACCCTGTCCTCTTTCTCAATGGTCTTATTGTTGCTGAAAGCCAAGCTAACTGTCAGCCGCTAAGTGGCTCTTGCTAATTTCGCTAAACACCCACTCAGGAGTGGGATATCTATGACCAGGATAATGGATGTAGCACATGAGTGTTGCCCCAATGTGTGTATAATTTCATTTTAATTTAGATTAAGTAAAATATATGTATGCATTTTGCTGTATTCCATAAAGAATTAAAACTTCTTCATTGCCAAATGCCATTTAAATGAGCACAGGCATCATATAATAATTAACTACAACTCCCAACAATAGTATGTGGAAAAGGAGAAAGTAGTTTGAAACTAGTTTAACAAGTTTGATACGTGAAAAATTATAATTATTTTATATAAAATGCTCATATCTGGCAACTTTTAACAACATTTTGTCACGTTGAGCTTCGATTTGAGCAGATTTATAGTGTTCAGTGAGAGTTTACGTTGTACCCGCAGAGGAAGAGGCCTCCGCAGAACAGGTAGGTGAGCAAGCCAGCGGAGTAGTCCACCTTAGAGAGGACGGTCTGACGGCAGGTCGGACAAGGGACCTGGACTGGTCCATCTCCTAACGGTAGTGCTGTTGCTACGGAAACAAAAGATGTCCATCACACGGAATGAGACTGAAGGCCTCCGCATACGCAGCTGGAATTTTCTTCAAGCTGTGTTCTGGAGTTCTTGTTCTCCAAATATCATTGGAGCATAGGAACAATCGCGTGAGTTAGTGTGCAAAAGCAGAAGTGTTGTCAATGATGTTTTCCAGTTTTTAAGCTCTGTTGAGGAAGTCTGAAAATCTGTGGAGCACATCACCAAGGACTTAGAAAGACATGCAAATGGCTGGTAACTCTAGGAAACAGATGCCCAGATGTTGTCCCCAGAGGAGAGTGGCAAGTCTGTGGCAAGCGATGCAATACCTTCGTGACAATTTTGCAAAGGCCAAACGGCATGTTCAGATGAAGGAGAGCGGCGGGAGGAGATCCATCCCACCTCTTATGGAGCAGCTCGAAGATTCTCAAAATGCTCAATGGGAGTGAGAACAAATCCTCACGGAGTTTGTAGAGGCCTTTATACCCCTATAAAGATCAATCTGCGGCTCCCAGACCAATTTTCTTAATGTGATTGTATTGCACTTTACAATGAATGCAAGGCTTCTCTCTGCTATTTCTATTCCATCCCAATGGCTGCAAATGGAAACAGACTGGAATGTCGAAAGTACGCACTCACCAGCAGGCGCTTGTGCGTTTTCCATGACTTCTGAAAACAGAAAAAGAAGTCCATATTAAAGATGCAGGTCAATCCACACAGTAAGAAATAGTCTATGACACGCTGACGGGGAAAAACAAAACAAAGAAAAAGCAGCACTCGATGGGAATGTATTCCGCTGCGTTTGCTCTGTGCGAAGGATCCCGTGTCCGATACTCTGCACAATTAATTGAGTTTGCCTCCGGTTGGTGAGGAGGTTTAATTCCAGGCTCAAGGCTGCACTCAGAAGGTGTCTAACCGGCGTTAAAGCGGCAAAACAAAAATTGGCTCAATTTCAGGGGATAGATTCCTGACTTTTCTTTAATTTTGTCCCGATTTTTGGACAGGTTTAGGGTTTTTATAGTAAATTTGATCCTATTTCTATATGTTTTGAGCCATAACCAAATGCAAAGTTAAGCATGGTTTTATTGAAATCAGCAAAAATTTTTGCTAATAGGAAAAGGCAGTCTGGATAAAAGACGTCACTATTTTCACCTGACAATATGTTTCAGATTTTTCATTTGTAAAAACACCTGTAATGTTATGTCATTATCATTATAGTCATAACATATCGCTGTATTTTGTTGTCAGACTTTAGCAATTCAAAAAGGAAATACACAAAATAATTTAACCATAGAGGGCTTTGATCACAAATTGTCCCCAAACCACTTGAATATTAAATAACCATTGATATTACAATCAAATTTTGCATTTTAACACACCTGACTTCAAAAGTCCCATAAATAATATAAGGAGAACTCGGCACCTTTGCCCGAATTCTCGGGCAACTTCCGTAGGTCTGACCAGAACCGCCTCAAGTCTCTAGAAATCAAATATTTGTAGTTGATCTGGTCAAACCTCCGCCTCGCCAGTCGGTTGTAAACAAACAGTCTAATTAATCTACTCACGGACCGTTATTGCTTGTTTTCTTACAGCTCCCTGATCCTTCCTGGCCAGCCTGGTCTGCTCCCGGCGGTCATAAGATGGTTTGGCTGTTGTGTGCGCGCACCTAGCTGACCTCGCCGACCCACTGATTGAGACGACGCAGGCAAGAACAACCCCCTATCTCTTTCTGTGCACGTGAGCGCGTACAGAGCGTCTCTCAGCTGCTGAATCCAGCTGGGGTTTAACATTTACCCTCCCTCAG
This sequence comes from Fistularia commersonii, assembly GCF_037954325.1. Classification (NCBI taxonomy): domain Eukaryota; kingdom Metazoa; phylum Chordata; class Actinopteri; order Syngnathiformes; family Fistulariidae; genus Fistularia; species Fistularia commersonii. The sequence continues at coordinate 3,803,960 of NC_141295.1, read as the reverse complement.
GTGGTGCGTTCCTCATCGCAAGGTTATCAGAGTATTCCAAAAACATCCCTTATTTAATCTGTATTTTTTCATGTAGTGTTTCACTACATTTTACACTGCTGTGACAAAGGAATTGCCCTTCTGGGGATCGATAAAGTTTATCTTATGTTATTTTACTAATACTCAGACCGATTTCTCTCAAATTTTAGAAAAATCCTTCTGTCAAAAAAATCAATTCCATTTTTAGGTTTTCAAATAGTTTTGTTTGTGTGCATTTTTACATCTGGCCTCCAGCGGCAGCGCTGAGGCTCCCGAACCAATGCAAAATGCCTTAATAAGCAGTTTTTTATTTAAAAGAATTTCCACGGACAGGCAGATGAATCCCGATTTATACTTTAACGACAAAAACCCATCACACTGGTGTTAAAAGACAGACAGACGAAAAAAATAAGAACGCAAAATGAAAAGGAAGAAACGGAAAACTGCTGACTTGCAGAGAAGCATGGGAGGACAACAATCATCCCTTCAGCCAGAAATGAGCAGCACATGTTCACACTGCGGCCAATTACGGCCGGCTGTTAACTCTTTCCTGGACAGAGGGGGGATTCAGCCGAGCCCCCGGCCGTTATCAGTCAGCATTTACCCTTCTCCCAAGTTTAAAGGGGCATTCAGATAGTTTTCGGGTCAAACTTATGACACACATATCCATCGATTCCCTGTTCATTCTTAGAAAACGCTTTTTTTGTTGTTTTTGCCAAGTTTCCAGGACATTTTTCCTGCTAACTGTCATTGCTTTTCTTATGCTTTATTCACGTTTGTGATTTTTTTTTTTTTTGTCTCATGGATGTTTAATGGTCTGCAGTGAAACAGAGATGCTACAATGGTTATTTTTCTGGTAGAAGATACACACATTTTTAAATGGGTGGCACTGGGGATTCTGGCAGATGTGAACAATTTTGAACTGTGCTTGTTTTAAAGGATTAAACCCCAGGAAAACCCTCACTATTTCTTTCCTTAGGTGAGATGTGGTTGACAGCTGACCAGTGTGCGCAAATACACACATTTAGTCTTTGTTCTCCTCATACAGTGAGCTGTGAGCTGCTTCTATGAGATATCAGCAACCACTGCAAGTTTGTAATTTTTTACATGTATATATATATATATATATATATATATATATATATATCATCATATGATGTACTCATCAAAGTGGACCCTTTTTCATGCAAGATAAAAAGTACAAATCATGCATGTTACATATTTTTGGAGGTTATGCCCCTCGCTGATTAACCAATGGCGACACGCTGGTGCAGTGGTTAGCAAGAAGGTCCCTGGTTCAGTTCCTCCAGGTTCTGCCATTTCCTTCCGAAGTCCAAAAGCATGCAGGAAGCTCACTGGAGACCTTAAATTGCCCAGATGTTTGAATGTTCGCATGTCTCCAAAAGTGCAGAAGTTGTGTAGATAACGACTGAATGACTAATTAACTAAAGGTGACGAAGTCTGTTCTTAAACATTTAATAGACTGAGTCAAATTAAAGGAGGAGACTGCCATCTTTAGGAGAAACCGTAAACCGGAGCAACATGAACACGTGAGCAGTGACAATAAAAACCGGTACGCAAAGGTGAGAGGTTTTTAATCAGTAAAAACGGGTGCAATATTTCACATGTAAACAGTTGCAGCATTTCATTCTTGATACCTGAATAGTTACATTGAAATAATAATTCTTAGCGTCCTGTAAAAAAAAAACAGAATCGGTCAAACAAAAACAATTGTGTCCCCTCTGGATTAAAAAAAAAAACAACTGAGAATTCCTGCTTATTTGATTCAAGTGCTGAGAGCAGAGCAGGGTGGGCACGGCAGCCAACCGAGTAGCCTCTTCCACCGGAAGGCCAGCAGATTCTTGCCGCAGGATCGGACATCGACCTCTGCGTGCTCACATGAGGACACCCACGCTGTCTTCCGACTGTCAGACCCAACCTTTCCTCGGGTTTCCCGCTCGGCCGCCCTGATGTAGCGCCAGCCACACGTTGCCGAGGCCTTTCGTTTCGTCTTTCTCGATTCTGACCTGTGTGCGCCTTCGTTCCTGCCGGGAGCGTTAAATAATCATCCCCTCTCCTTTCGGCTCCCTGAAACGTCCCTCCACCGCGGGGCCTGCTCCAAAAAACAGCTACGGTGCTGTCAGGCTCAGCACGCTGGACCTGTTTGAGTGTGGAATACTGAAACGTGGCCACGTTTGAAAAAAAAAAGAACCCGCTTTAAGACAATTAAAAGCCAAAGTGTTGAGTTCACCCGGCACAGCGACCCTGGAAACACCGTTTGGATGAATAATGTGTAGCGCGCTAACCATCTGCGCTAAGTCGTTTTTTCTTTTCACTTTGTCACATTTTTGTGATTTTAAATCCTGACATGGTACAGTTACTCCCACTACTTTTAGAATTTTTTTCATTTAGCATTTTAATTGAATGAATAATGAATTAAGTCAAATCAAACTTAGATGTTTCTCCTCTTTATTTCAAGAGGGAACAAAAAAAAAGGGCATCTTGACTCCGCAGAGATTTTGGCCAAAACGTTTGAAGCCAAATAGGCGATGCTAAAAAACTCACGTCAACAAACATCTTAGCACTTGAATTATCTTCAGTTAATGTCAACAACCCGTCTAGATTCACGTTAGCCGGCGAGAAAAAATTATGCAAAGTAACATACAAGGATGCAGAGGTTTAGATTTTCCATGTGTGGTGTCGTTTCAGTGACGCCCGTCTGGAAGCCCGTCTAGCTGAGAGCTAATCTAAGCCAAATAAATTGAAATCAGGAGTTCAAATATGAGTAGCGGTTAAACGGATGCAACTTGTTGCATGAAAATTCTTATATTTCTTATTAATTGGTTTGGATCCATTTAATTGATTCTAATGGGTTTTTGTTCTCCCATGAACTGAATTCCAGTGTAACGGCACAAAATTACATTTTCTTAAGTTTTTCCCTTTCAGTATAAAAAAAAAAAAAAAAAATCTTAATTTTTTGAGAAACAGCCGTGCCCTCGGGTGTCCTGGAGACGGCGCGATAAAACCATTTGACAGGTTCACCGGATCTAAATTAGGATTTCTGCCACCAGCCTGTTTGACCCCCTCAGTGCAAAGGTTGAGATGGATGAAAAAAATGCCGAGCATTTTATTTCAAAAGTGGACTCGCTACTCTGTTGTTTTGGTGCCTGACTTCCTGCCCTGAGTTGCTCCGTCTGCTTAGAGGACTGAGTCCGTATTGGCAACGAGGCGGCAGAGAGATGCTCCTTTGAGCCATGGGACCGTCTGTTCCCCTGGAAACAGATCATAGATTCCTCCTTCAGCCTCGCCTCGCTCTTCACGTAGCACAAGGACTCCTTCAGTTTCACCGCGTCTCGGCTTCATTCGGTCAGCCGCCTCCTCACCCGGACCCCCCGTCGCTCCTTCCTCCTCTCGAGATCCTCCGCGAGAAGACGTCGGGTCAGGAGGCCATGTGGCTTCTTTGTTCCGCCTCTTTCCTCTCCGCCTCTGCCTGCTCCTTGGCTTCCGTTCTGTCCTTCAGCGCCCTCAGCACGATCTTGAGCAGCGCGTTTTCGTTCAGCAGGTTCTCCGAGGCGTCCGCCAGTTCCTGCAGCCTTCTTACCGCCTCCCCGAGCTGCCGGCTCTTCTCGCGGTGCTGCTCCTCCAGGCTCCGCCGCTCGCGCTGCAGCTCGGCGTTCTGGGCCTCCAGGCTGCGAGCGCTGAATTTCAGCTGCCGGTTGTCGCGCCACAGCTGAGCCAGCTGCTGGGAGAGGTGCTCGCGGGCGCGATGCAGCGCCTGCACCTCCTGCTGGAGCGCCGCGAACTCCGCTCGGAAGACGATGCCGGCCCCCGTCCCGTCTGCGTCGCCGCCGCCGCCGCCACCGCGCGACATCATCGGCTTGTCCGTGTAATGAGGGGAGCCGGAGTGTTTTAGAATGAAGCGCAGTAGGTTGGGCAGCGTGATGGGGAGGTCGTCCGGAAACTTCACGCTGAGATGTTTTCTGTAAGGGGGGGGAGGGAAAAAAAAAAACCACAAACATCGTACCGATCGGTGATATGATCATCATTTCGGCAACTGTTCTCACCGATATCTGGGAAAGAAAAGGATGGCAGGGACGTGATCCACCATGAACTCCCACGGAAGGTCGTTGCGTGCAACATTCACCCTGCAGAGGAGGGGAAAAAAAACTTGACTCACGAGTGTATCAACTCAGTTTTCCGAGATACGAGCCGTCGCGCCGTTGATTTTTTTTATTATTTTTTTGTTGCCGAGATACTGAGAGCATCAATCGTGAGGAGGCTCATTTGCTGGGATTCGGTGCAGCGTATGGCAGGAACGTCAACGGACGAGTAATCGGAAATTATTCAAAGCCAGCCGGGGACGGTTTGATCATTTTAAAAAGAAGATTGGCATTCACTCCATCGCTAAATCAAGTTTCTGGATAAAGTGTAAAAGTTGCATTTAGCAACACATTTGTTGCATTAAGTGTGTAGCCAGTAAGTTACGCGACTGAGGAACAAAAACTCCCCCAACCTCCTCGTCCGATCTTCATGGTAAATACCGTATTTTCACGACCATAAGGCGCACCGTACTAAAAGGCGCAGTCTCAGTTATGTGTTTCATTACTCTATTTAACACACACATAAGGCACATCTGATTATAGGGCGCAGGTTTTATGTACAATCCACGCCCACACTTCCCCCTTTAACGTTCTCATGGTGTCCTCCACACGTCGAGGTTACAACAACACACACAAGGATACAAGTGTGTTATTTAAAAATAGAGCGGGAGCGAAACTGAGTTTGGTATTCACATTTTTTTACCGGTAATCGTCATCAATCGAACCCATGGAAGTCCTTATCCTCTGTTTCTAATTTGAACATCCGCGCTAAATCTCCATCAAACATGCCAGGTTCACTTTCTTCACCGTCAGAGTCACTTTCCGTGCCGCGCGGCTCCTCGGAAACGATGCCGGCTTTTGCGAAAGCTCGAACAACAGCGCTAGCAGACACGTTAGCCCGAGCATCTACAACCCGTTCGCAAATTGTGGCTTAACTCGCCTGGCGCTGCCTTCCACTCTTAGTGAAACCGTGGTCTCCATCGGTCATGTATCGCTTCCGGTTCACACCGATGTCCAGCGATCATTAATCGATTTTTTTAATCTTAAATTCTCTCGCGGCTGCTCGATTTCCATGTTCCTTTATAAGCGTGTCTCTTTGCCATTTTCAGGGTTGTAAAAACAATGATGTTCTGCGTAACGCACATACCCGTTCTTTTATATACAATCAACACCCACATTTTCCCCCTTTAATGTTCTCATGGAGTTGTCTACTATGTCCGTCTTACAACAACAACACACACAGGGCGCACTGCACTATAGGGCGCGTCGCACATTTTGAAGAAAATTTTACGTGCGCCTTATAGTCGTGAAAATACTGTACACTTCACAAAATCCGTTTTCTTTACGTTCTCTTTTGTATCGTACATTTTTCTTATTCAAACTCAGCCCGCACGGAATGGATTAATAGCGTTTCAATTCATCTCGACTTTAATTTGAAACACGAGCACATTGATACCAAGGTATCACTGCATGTTTCTGACAACTTCAAGCAGGATGTTACGAAACCGACGCGCCAAAGCTAATGAGGGCAAACGGCGAGACTTGGCGACCCCACCTGGCCACTGTGACGGAGCCGTTCCTCTGCAGCAAGCGGGCCAGCTGGATGACCACGTGGTTGAGAACGGAGCAGAATCCGCACCACTGGGTGTAGTAGAAGAGCAGCACGTCCTGGAGAGAAGGGGGAGCGGAGGTGAGGTCGCTGACTGACGAGATGATTTGCCGCGCATTTTCCAGGGCGCACGGTAGAACCGACAGTAGGAGGCGGCTTTTCTTCTCACCCTCTGAAGGTCCATGACGAAAGGCAGGAAAGACGAGGTGGTCAGCTCGGCCACGAGGGGCCGAGGAGGCGGCGGCTGGGGATCGTCGGGGGGGAGGGCTTCGCCTCGGCCTCCTCTCCCCTCCCGCTCCCCGACCAGGTGTCTCGGCAGGACGCTGTGAGGAGCACTGAAGTTCCTGATGAAGGCCTCTGACGGGAAACAGTCACACCGGCATTCAGCGCCGCGAGGAAGTCCGGCGCCTCGGCGGCGAGAGTAAGGAGAAGATTAATCCGGCGGTTTCACAGCGCGGCTCTCACCTAAAGACTCGGTTAGGGTGGCGGCGTGGCCGTGGTGGAGGACGTAGTGAACTTCGTCCCTCAGGTTCACGATGGCCGCAAACGGGCCGCCGCCGCCCCACGCCTCGCGGAGACGGGAACCGTTGTTGTGGTTCGCCGCCCCGAGCCTCACCGCCAGGGGCCAGTTCAGAGCCACGTCCAGCACGTAGAACCTGAGCGTCCTGTTGGTCTGACAGCGCAGCCCCGTCAGGCCGTCCCCGCCCCGCCGAGGGCCCGAGGACGCGGGGGGACCCGGAGCCCCCCTCGCGTCCGACACCTCTTTGGTTTGTGGCGCCGACTCGCCGAGCGGCACCCCCGCGCTCCCGCAGCAGGCGCTGTACTGACTCAACGGGCTGTAGCTGATGAGGAAGTTGCTACAGCCCGCCACGGCTGGTGTCTCCACGGAAACAGGCGCGGGTAGATAAGACCGGACCGCTTCCCCTCCCAGCGGCGAGTGGAAGGAGCAGCGGCCCGGGGAAGTGGCGGACGCCGGGCGGGCGGCGCTCAGGCAAACCTCGCACGCCGCCGTGCCGGACGTCGGCAGGAGCAGCGACTGGCAGCACAGCGAGCGCGAGCTGAGGCTCGGGTCCCGGGCGCCGGCGTCGCAGGAGTGATAGCGCACGGCGACGTCCGCCACCTGGAAAACACAGCAAAACAGACGACCGGCTCTTTTCCCGCTCCTCTTTTTTTCCCGACGTGCATCGTGTGATCGGTCCTCCGGGTTCGCTCACCTGCCGGAGGAGGGGACTGGGCTCCGAGCCCAGAGGATTGTGGGGCAGGAAGAGCAGCAGGGCCGGGCCCTTGGCCAGCTCGCGCTCCAGGAGCCGGGACTTGGTCCCCGGAGGCTGCAGCCAATGGAGGACGGTCTCCAGGTGCTCGAACACCCAGCTGCAGATGGCGTCCGAGGTGAAGTTGCGCTCGGCCCGGGGGAAAATCTAAAAGACGGCGGGTGAAGTGTCGATTCGTTCCCCTTTGTAACGTTTCGCAATTTCCGCAGACACACAGAATGCGGCCGCTCCCTCTTCTTCCCGCTTACCAAAGAGGCGTTAAATCTCCTGTGGAGGTAAACGGCCCCGTCCTGTTTCAAGGAGATGGCCTCGGCCACCTGTCTGTTGGTCACCACCCCGAAACGAACCACCCCGCGGAAATCTATGGCAGGTGAGGAGGAGGGGGAGAAAAATAAAAGACTGAAGTGACTTTTCCGAAAATTAAGACCCTAATTAGCAAAAAAACCAAAAAAACAAAACACTGCAAATTCACCTAGATTTCTCTGATTATAGCACAGTGTTGACGTTCCTTGCAAGCATCACCGTTTTTTTTTTTCACTACCTCAAAACCTACTTACCACTCTTATCGGTGCATTATTTATATTTATATTATATTCATGCATTCTCCAGGACACCTTACTCATTATTATTTCACTTTTACTAGCCACATTTCCTGCTGTTCTCTCTGCACAAGACATTTCTTTATGCGTTTTTTCATATTTTGTTTTATATTGTGCATAGTCTTGTATCTATATCCTTTATCTGCATATTCTGTTATTACTATTTGCACACTTTTTTACTGTAATGCTGCTGTGACAATTTGAATTTCCCCGTCGTGGGATCAAGAAAGTCTATCTTATCTTCTCTTAAAAAAAGGAAACCATAGAGTTTTTAACTTCATGCAAAAAGAAGTGTCACAGTTTGAAATAAAAAGAATAAATAAAAGGAGCCGCGGCTCGACATCATGTCAGAAATGCCCTCTCACCCCTCTTCAGGGCCTGCAGGGCCGACAACAGGTAGGTGACGTATCCTGGCGGCTGAGGAGACGAGTTGAACTGGAAGAAGCCCACCACTCGCGGCTGGAAAAACAGAAGACGGAAGATATTCCTCATCTGAGGTACGAACACACAACCCGCCGGAGAGAACCAAACATGGCGACGGCGCACCTCGTGGCAGGAGAGGAACTCCTCCAGCGTGGCCCTGGACGGGAGGTACGTCAGCGGGGTGATGACCCTCAGGATGAAGCTCTCCACATACGGAGCCACAAACGGACCCTTGTACTCAATGGGCCCGAACCTGCCGCCGCAAACACACACACACACACACACACACACACACGTCAGCCGATGAAGAATCTCCCACAGGGTAAAGACCTCCCCATACCTCACCTTTGGTAAAACAGATGTATCGTGGGATACTGGTAGAAGTGGTTCTGCCGCCGGCATTTTCCCTGACTCCACCAGCAATTCACCGCCACAAACTGCACCTGTGTGTGTGTGTGTGTGTGTGAGAGACAAATCTGAGCCCACGTGCATCTGAGAACGAGACGCCTGCTGTGTTTTGACAGTTCGCTGACCCCCCCCCCCCGTACCTGTTTGGCTAGCTTCTTAGCGACCAGCTGCACTTCCTGCCGGGCGGCCATGGAGTGAGCGCACCAGGGGGCGTAGAAGAAGATGAGCGACACCTCGGCGACGCTCCTGAGACGCTCCACCTGGGGAGGAGGTCGGTGTCACGGCCGCTTCGTTACTCTCCGGCCGACAGATTGCGCATCTCGATGATTTTTTTTTTTTTTCCTCCCCAAGCCTACAAGGATCCTCCGACGAACGCCTCGAGGGTCTGTTCGGTTCTCACCTGGTCAAGCTGGCCCATGTAGAGGTCGACTACCGGCGCCTCGGCGGAGAAGAAGCGCAGGGGGGGCCGGGCGGCTGCCACCACATTTTTGGCACGACTGGAAAAACAAAGATTGAACTGTAAGTCCGAATGACGCTGGCATCGGCTGTTTGAAGGCAGTCACCTCCTGGTGACTCTTCCAAAGCTGCGTGTTTACCTGGGAGTCTCAAATGACTGCTTTGTGACAACATCCGCTTTGTTAGATCAACCTGTTCGCGTTGGATTCGGGATCAGAACATCCAGCAGAACCTGGACACGTGTTTGCACGTGTTCAGGTGTGGAAAGTCAGTGCCACAGGTGAACATGTAGGAGTTGGGTCCATGTAACAAGTGACAACAAAACTTTTCTATGTATTTTTTGCTTTATTTTTGCTAGCTTATCACTTCTTCTTCAGGAAATCACTGAGGAATTAAGTGGCACTAAGCTGGTTTAACAAATTGATAATACTAACGAGTTAGAAAGTGCCCAGAAAACTCCCAAGGATCAAGATTTAAAGGAGTTCATCGTCAAAGTAATTCCCATCCTTTGGTTTTCCCCGCAGATGTGGAAGGAGTATTTCCCGGACACGGTGATGCTCCGGTTGTCCAACGGCGGCCGGGCGGCCGTGAAGGGGACCTCCGGGGAGCAACGCACAGGTACGCGGTGTGTCTCCGGTGCGTTAATCCGCTTGTCAGATCTCCGCAGATTATTAAAAAAAAAAAAAAAACGGGGGGAGGGGAAGCTACCGAAGAACCGTCGTCGTCGTACCTGCATGTGAACTTGACGGCCAGGACGAGCAGGACCCCGAGCACGATCGCCCCGCAGAGAAGATCCGGTCTCCGGGCCATCAGACACAGCACCTGCCGGAGAGACCGCCGCGCCCGGGGCAGCATTACAGCCCGTCGTCGGCCCCGCGTCCCATTTATACGCCCCGGATGCGGCTCGGCGCGTCCATTCGGCCGCCGGTTGGTGGGCCCACACACACGGCTTCGAAGGCGGACGGAGCCAGCCTGGATTGGACGCCGGCTCCGGCGCTGTGGAAGGTGTTCAAACACGGTCAGACCAACCTTTCTTCCCCACGTAGACTTTTCACTTCCGCAACAGTGACGTCAGGGAGCGTGTCGAAAAGGAAGTTGGCGGTCCGTGTTTTAAAAAAAAAAAAAAAAAAAAAGATACAAAATCGAATTAAACAAAAAATGATTATTTGGTTCAGAATATGTATTTCAATGAGTCCTATTAAAAAATAACTTTAATCTTTTTACATTGCAAGTCGGCTTTACGTTTCTGGGACTTCGTTGTACTTTGAGACGGTTCCTACCGTGCAGTTAGAACAGTTTTACCGTTAACCACTAGGTGGCGCCTCGTAATTCACATGATAGTAAACGGTTTATCTCCACGCAGTTTTAATATAGTTATATTTTTTCTACACAATTAACGGTTTTAATAAGGGAAAAGTATAGCAGAGGTTAAACATGTTTTTTTTCTTTAAATGTACTAAGGGAATGGCCTCACCCCTTGAATTTAATTTATCGCAGTTATTTTTATCTCTGATTTTCATGCACTTTCAACTTCACCCAATTTCCCACAGAGACATCCTTACATGCATTTCTTAGAGAAAGCAAGAACAGGTGGATTGGCGTTTTTGCACAGAAAAAAGTCACGACAATTTCAAGAAATAAGTATTTCCTTTAACTTTTGCCTTCATCGACTGCCTTTATCTGTTATTTCTGTTATACTATTACGACTACCATTATTAGTCGATTTTTTTAATGCAGTAGTGTGCTTTTGCAGCTACCGCCACAAGAGGTAGAGTTCAACCACCTGAACCGATGCAAACGGTGATATGACTCCCGTTACTGAGTCTGGATGACACAAACCAGGGCGGGAGTCCAGAGAGAACATCATGGCAGAGACAATGATCATTTAAAAAAACAACTTTATTCTTTTTTTACTTTTTCCTTGGCCATCTTATAATGTCGTAGAGCCACAGAACAAAAATCACAGTGTAGAACCTTTAAGTGCAAATGAAATATGTAAAAATAAAATTTCTTTGATAAGCCGTATCGACAAATGGATATAGTATACCGTAATAATACTGCATCGATTTCAGTATCATAAAAAAATGTACTGTGTGGTATTTGTTGGTGGGACAAGCAAACCAAACATGTTAAAAATAGTTCCTTTTTAAAAATTATACACGTTATGTTAAAAAAAGGTAAAGTTGTGTTACTTCAGTCAAAAGCCATGTTTCTCTGAAAGGAACTCAAAGCCCTGCAACAAACATTTGTCCGCTGGCTGATTGTTTCCTTTGAAATCAGAATAAATGCTTGACGGCTCCGCTGGGCTGCAGAATCATAAACTTCAACATTTGACACATTTTACCCCCCCCCCCCCCCCCCTTACCAAACCTCTGTAAAATGACAACTCTTGCATACAGCTTAACCAGGCAACCAGAAGTGTCTTTTGCGCAGAATATATTATTATATGCAGTTACAGTGGTAAATCTGATGCTTTTAAAGCAGCAGTGGATCAGATTGTGGAAGGCATGCCGTAAAGACCCTTTTTGCTCCATCTTCGGGTGGAAGGTGAGTTCAGATGCATAAGAAATAAAATGTCAGCCGTCACCGGGCTGCATCCCATTAGCGGCTGGGAAACTCTGGGTGGTTCTTTACGACCGCCGGCGTCAGCAAGGTAGCGTCTCCTTTGCTCAACCGCCCCGCAGGCCGTTATAGGCAATGTGGCTTGTGAATGCACTGTGATCGCAAAAAGCAACGCCCGCTGCAGCTGTCGCAGCCTTGTAAGACACTGTCCGCCCCCCAACCCTCGGGTTGATTTGTGTTCTTCCGCAACATCTCTGTGAGCTCCGCAAATAGCGACCAGCAGGAGGGCGCGCCCGGGAAGCCCGACGTACAGCAGCAGACACGGAAGAGTCATGTGAGGTTACCGCTGTGGAGTACCCTTCTTCTCGTCTGCTGCACTTCATTTGTTCACAGTTGTACTGCGTCAGCGTGGATGCTGACCTGGTGCAGGTCCTACAGCGCCTGCGTCTCCGGGTGCATGAGCTGCTGCACCACCAGGTCTATGTTGATGATGGGGCTGAAGTAGAGGGCCCAGTAGAAGAGGCAGTTGCACACAAACTGGGGCACAAAAGGCCACATGAGAGCGAAGGCAAACCCCTGAGACAACATCTTCCACAAGTGGTTCATCATCTTGCGTGGCAGCGTCCTGCAGAGGGGAGAGAAAGCAGCTTAGTGCACCTGCTGCTACATGAAGCGAACGAGTGTTCACCGCCAAGTTTTGTATTTCGAGAGTTGCTGAGAAATGTGGTCTCTCGTGACACTGAGGCCGTTCATACCTAAACGTTGGCTAAAACTGGAACAGACACCCAAACTCTTAGGCGCTTTGTCTTTCTGCCATTGTTCGCGGGTATGAAATGTGACGCTTTTGCTCGGCCAGATGAACTGGCTGCGTGAGCAGCGCCTGCTGTTTGAGCAAATTGTCCGGCTGAGGAAGAGTGGTCTCGGTCATGTGACACACTTCGTCCCGATAGAACTTTTACAACTGAACTTGGGCTGACCTTGTCCGGGAATGAAAGGAATGTGATTTGTTTATCTGATCAGATCTTTGGGTCTGTCAGTCTGTCACTCTGGAAAGAGTGGAGATTTGCTCATGCGTTGCTGCGGTGACTTTGTAACTCCACCCATTCTCAAAGAAAAGAAAAAAGAAAGGCAGTCTACCTGATCCTGGCTCTGGTCCAGAGTCTCCACAAGGCGCAGCCCTCCAGCACGGACAGGAGCATAGCGTTGACAATGATGAAGCGGGACGTCCAGTAATGGACGGACAGCCAATCCCAGGCAAACTCGGCGATCAGCTGGTAGGGAAGCAGGAGGTACTTGACCAGAAACTCCCCCCACTGTCGCCAGCTAGGTTCCAACTGTTAAATAATAACAATCCCCTGTAGTTCCACCTCAGTGTGACGACATCGTGTGACAGTGAAACGTGGATGTTTGCCTCTGATCACCTGGGCGTTGAGGAAGCTGCTGTGCTCCGGCCGCTTGACTTGAGTTGGACAGCAGGTATGCAGGAAGGGCAGGAAGGTTTCGGAATAGTCGAACAGGTACAAATAGAAGAGCGTGAGGCGCGGCGAGCGCTTCAGCGCGTACAGCAGGAACAGAGCCTTCCCAGAATTCACTGCCTGACAGGGGGTGAAGAAACACGGATGAGGTCACAGGTGAGGCCGGGGTGGAGTTTGGCGTGCTTTTCTGGCCGCGCGTCTCAACCCCTGAACGCTCACCTTGTATTCCCAGAGGTTCTGCGGAGGTTTGATCCCAAGGGCTCGAACTCGGTCCAGTTCGGCCAGAACGGCGCGGCGGTGGGCCGGGTTTTCGATGCCGTAGGGAGGCTTCAACAGCTCCTCCTCCCCCAGCATCAACAGCAGCCTGAGACAAAGACAAAGTGACAATTGAAATTTCAAATGCAAAAACATTCCCATGAGCATAAGGCGGTATCGTGTGTGTGTTCGTGATCCACGGACCTTCCATTGATGCTCTCCTGCAGGAAGGGCCCGCTGTAGTTCTCGGCCCACGGCCCCAGGTGCTCCAGCCAGGACGCAACCTCCTCCGGTGTCCAGCGGGACACGGGCTTCGTGTACAACAGGTCCTCCTGCTCAGCCGCCCCGCCGCTCCAGTGATACACCAGCACCACCACCTGAAATACGGCTGTCGGGTCAGACCCCCTCCAACACACTCCGGTAAATACACTGATTCATCCCAAAAGACAAAAAGAAATATCCTCATCATTCACAGGAAAAGCAGACCAGAACAATCAAACAAAAACCGTCATTATCGCTTGGAAGAAAATAACATTACGGTCTTTCCCGTTGAGTAAAACCAAACCTCAGAGGCATCACACACACAGACTTGTTTCAGACAAATCCGCCCACCTAAAAGACCCCCGGGTGACCTCCTTCACACACATACTGCAGAGTGTGAACACAGAGATATTGTTGCCGTCGTGCCTCCTGGGTTAAATTAAGCACGTTTTGGCTCGGTGCCGTGAGGAGGGCTGACGGGTATAAAATATGACATTAATGTGACTGTAAAGTCTTGAGCAGAAAATCCCTTTTAAAGTTGCTGATTGTTGCATAACTGATAACCAAAGATATGAATAAAAGCACAATTTCTGGGTTGCTGAGACTATCAGCACACAGCGGAGGGCGATGCTGGAGATAGACTTCATCCTGACCAGATTTCACCCTGCGGAAAAAATCCTTTGGATCAACCAGATCCTTTGTTTGCCGCTGATCATACCTCAGGGTCGCAGCCAGCTCACTTCCGACGAAGATGAAGGTCTCGTGACTGACTCTGGCGATAAGATGGGCCGGGAGGCGGAGACGATAACGTTTTCCATGTGCAGTCGCTGCACATTGCGAGCACATTGAATTATACCGATCACTTCATGAAAACATGCTCTGTCTGAGAATGTCTTTTGAATTTGCAGTGGCTGAAATGGCAGCGTGACAACATTCCTGCTTAAAAGCCACAGCTGAAAAACAAAAGTCTTTTCTGGCACTGCTTTTTGTTTTGATCCAAACAGACAGCATCCGGAGTCAGACTCTGTGCACAACTGTTTGTTTGTCCCACAGTCAGGACACCTCTGATTGGGTTACTGTCAGTCTTGACGTTCAGTGTCAGACAGTGAATCAATCCCATAATCCAAACCATTTGTAGTGTTATCTTGTGATTTGTCAGCTGCTAAGGTAACACTAGTGTTTTGGTGGCTGGACATGACGGACGAGCATCCGGCTAAGTACCTCAGACACCTTCATCCCCGCCCGCAACCCGCGTACAGTACTCACCGCCACACAGGAGAGTGCAGTGAGGACTCCAGAGAAGAAGAAGCCCGCTCCTCTGTGCTGGTTTGCCTTGGATCTGCCCAGATTGTCACCATACCTACCAACAAAGAGGAGATATTACAGCCTGGGGTCCGGCTTTGTGCCAGAATGGTGTGTGTCATTGCGCTGCTGACTACCTCTGGAATGCAAGCAAGCTCCTGGAGATCTCTGGGTTTGCCTGGATCTCTGCTCGCCGCCGCTGCACGACCTCGTTGAATAACTTGTCAGTCGTCTCTCTGGAAGTTGAAGGGTGAATGGATGAAAAGGAAAAAGGGACAACGAATGTCTTTGTCGGAGAACCGAGTCACACAAATGTTATTTAGTGCAGAATCTTAATCTTAAATTAGATGTTCCGAGTGTCTCCGAGTGTCTCTCGAGTGACGGAAGGTGTTCCTGATGTGGCCGACGATTGAAAGAGTCGTATTTTTCCTCGGGAACTTTGGTTGATGGCCACACTAAGCAGTCTTTCACAGCAGCTCAGTATGGGAGATAACTTGAATTTGAAACGCAGATACGGATCGTTTGCAATTCTGTCACAGTTAATTGTGGGACCAAGACTACATAATCACAGTTCCTTTTAGAAATCCCACTTTTTACTAGTAAGGTAAAACAATGCAGCCTATGTTAATGGGGGACACGCTGTGAACGCCTACCTCAGCAGAATGTTGATTTTCGGGAACCCTTCCCACCTCTCCCGGCACTCCGGACATTCATTCTTATGCGAGGACTCCCACCACAGAGCCAGACAATGGCGACAGAAGTTATGGCCGCAGGTCAAAGTGGTGGGGTTCACCAGGATATCGTAGCAACAATGGCAGGAGAATTCGTTCTCAGAGATCTTGGCCGTGGACGGCAGTGGTTGAGAAAGGTCCGTCCCAGTTTCTCCCATCTGGTGCAGCATGTCCACGTCTGCAGCGGTGGGGAGGGGAGAACCAAACAGATCAGTTTAAAACAATACACCACGAGAAACTACAAATACAATCCTCATTAGCTTTTCAAGCAATACTGTCATTTAGACATCGCAGTAGGGCAGGATCATAACCTGCTATCAATCAACTATGGTATCACAAAGAAAATAAAACTTGGCACAAGTCAATGAACAGAAATCACCTTTGAAAATCAGTACATCACTTATTACCTGAACCCTTCACCAAAATTTGACTGAATGTGGCGGAAATTGAACGAGTTTGTCTCTATGCTTCCTAATGTTTTGACAAATCAGCTGTAAACAAGTCTTATCTTATGGAATTTATATAGATTTGCAAAAGCAAACTGCCGACTAAAAAGATCTTGGCTTTTTTACATTTCTGTTTTTATAACTATACGACTGCCTTTCAGGTCCACTAAATCTGAGGGAAGGCAGACATCTCTACAGCTGAATGCGCCAACATCTAGCGAACCCGGTCAAAATCAGCTTTGGCAGATAAAACAGCATGACAGGCAAGAGAACCTTTTTTTTTGTTTTTGTTGTTTAATTTTTGTTTTGATTTATATGACGTGATCCTGCTGCTGTATATCTTCGGAGCATATGTTGCCTTTCAGACATTCCTCTTGGAAGAAAACCCATGTAAATAGTATTTTGAAAAGCATCCCTATCTCAAAATTCAAGAAGCTGGGATAAAGGTTATCAAGCTATCAAGCGACACTCTAACGGTGCATAAGTCATATTAGTTACAACTTAAGAGTTACTAGAAAAGACCAGTTATTAATGCGCTATGATACAGTCTGTTTTGAGTTAACAGGAGCTGCAGAAGAGGGGCAGGAAAGCACCAAGAACACGCACAGGATTACAATCGCCCTAACGTGTAATAAAGCATCTTTTGACAATCTATTATTATTATTAGCAAAGGCGTAAGTTGATGTCAGCCTAACACACAGACGTAATACAATTACAAATTGTTGCACGGTAGCAGTTGATTCGTCATGGCAACCCCTGAAGGGACAAGCCAAAGGGGAGTGAAGTACTGAATGCAACGACACAAACCAAGGGATCACAACGTTCTTTCACTGGGTCTTTCAGTTCTTATTTCTTACCAGTGCTGGATGATGTCGACCTGCTCTTTTCAGCAGTGGATCGCTGAAAGAGGGGTAGTTCAGGAGATTGGATTGAAAAGATAACTTAACACAAGTTCAAATAAAAACAATATCCCATCGCAAAGCTGATGCAAGCAAAGTCATGAGGCAGTTTTAGGTCGCAAGGGTTAGAGATCTACTAACACCAACACATTGGACCAGAGGTGGAAGTCGAGCTCGGCAGCCTAACTTGACCGGTGGCATTTTTTTAAAGGTTAAGTGGAAAAAAAAGGCTAGCGGCGGTGTTTGTCTTGCGAGCAGGTGACGAGCTCGACTGGCAACAACTCGCTGCTCCCCAACGAAGCAGATAATTATTCTTATTATTGTCGGTTGTTACCGGCCGTGAACTGCCCCTCCCCTTCCGCTGTTTGCTAGAAATCTGGTTGTAAGCTAACTAGCTAGCTAGCTAGCTAAGAAAGTGTGCTAGCTAGCTAAGAAAGTAAAGCTAATCGAGTAACCTTTGCGACGCAGCGGACGCTCGTCAACGTCTCGGTCTCAGCTCTCTCCGGAAACGACCGTGTGACGGGTGGCCGAGGGGGACAACTAAGACATCCTAAACCGGTCAACCGACTTGTGCGTTCCCGTCGGCGGACAAGTCAAAGCGAAGCCGGAGCGGTGGATGTCCCAGTTCGGGCAGCTGGAGCCACAGTTCTGCTTCGAGCATCGTCGTCGCCGTCGCCGCCGCACGCGCGCGCGTACACGCCCACGTGCGCATCTGCCCCGTCCCACGCGGCACGTCGTTCACCTGAGGGGAGGGGGCGGGGCTTCTGCTGCTTCCGCCGGGTCACGTGATTCAAAAGAAAAAAACTTTACCCCGCTGCAAAGTTCGGATACTGTATCTCGTGTTTATGCGGCAACGTGCTTAGCCGTTTGTCGATTATCGTGATCGATAAATAATTATAATGATGATGATTGTCACTCCTATATTGCCGTTTAGTTCCGGTTCTTTGTTTTTCACTCTTACTGTTCCTTTATGTTGTCCATTATTATTCCTGAAGTTGTTGTTG
This sequence comes from Fistularia commersonii, assembly GCF_037954325.1. Classification (NCBI taxonomy): domain Eukaryota; kingdom Metazoa; phylum Chordata; class Actinopteri; order Syngnathiformes; family Fistulariidae; genus Fistularia; species Fistularia commersonii. Next base: position 3,786,141 of record NC_141295.1, on the reverse strand, counting down.
TTGTGGTTGCTGATGTCCGTTTATTCGTGGATGTCTTGCTATCTTCTGTCTCTCTATTTATATATATTTTACTCTTTTATTTTTTGACATGTTTTTTTACTGTTGCGCTGCTGCAACAAAAGAATTTCCCCTATGGGGATCAATAAAGTTTATCTTATCTTAATAATAATAATAATAATAATAATAATGATAATAATAATAATGATAATTGTCACTCCTATATTGCCGTTTAGTGCCGGCAGTTTTTTTTCCACCCTTACTGCTCCTTTATGTTGTCTATTATTATTCCTGAGGTTTTTGTTTTTGCTGCTGTCTGTTTATTCATGGACGTCTTGCTGTCTTCTGTCGTCTGTTTCTCTATTTATATTTATTTGACTTGTTTATTTTTTGATATTTTTTTTACTGTTATGCTGCTGCAACAAAGGAATTTCCCCGATGGGGATCAATAAAGTTAATCTTATCTTAATAACAATAATAATAATAATAATAATAATAATGATCTTTCTTTCGGCTGCTCCCCTCAGCGAATCAATGCCCTTCATCTAACCCCACTCTATTATTAATCTTCTCCTCCGTCTTTCTGTAGGCCTCCTGCCCCTGCTGTTTCAACCTCAGCATCATTCTACCCGTGCATTCACTGTCCCTCTTCATGTCCAAACCATCTCAGTCTGGCTTCTCTGATTTCTCTCCAAAACATCTAATGTCCTTTTGACGGACTTAATCCCGATCATATCTATCCTAGTCACTCTAAAAGAGAACCTCAACATTTTCATCTCTGCTACCTCCTGCTCTGCTTCCTGGCTTTTCCTCAATGTCACTGTCTCTAAACTGTGCATCAGTCATCTCTCCGCTGTCTTGTAGACCTTTTCTTTCATTCTGGCTGATACTCTTTTATCACCTGTGACACTTTTCTCCAGCTATTCCAACCTGCCTGGACTGCTAAGTCATCTAAGTAATATTAATAATTACATGTCTGTGGAGGTTCTCAGTCATCCAGGTCATGGTGAATTCTTGTTGAAATCATCTAGTCTTGGAAACTGGACTTGAATTTCTTCATTTGAAGATGTTTCACCCCTCATCCGAGGGGTTCTGTTCAGAACAGAAGAAGCCTATTACCAACAATAATTAGTAATAACAATAAGATATGTACGAGGGGGTGCAGAGGTTAAGCGATTCAGCCTTGCAACACGACGGATGGATAAAATAAGTGCATTTAATGCAATTAATAATCATATTAATAATAGTAATAATAAATGCTTCTCAAGCTAGTCACACTGAGTTGTTGTCATACCACCTCCGTCCAGCAGGTGGCAGCACTATCGCCTCTACGACGTCGTCGCCCAAATACCCACGAAGAAGAAGAAGACGCGGAAGTAGAGGTGGTGGAGCAGCCTAGCCTCGGTGCTAAGCTAGCGTTGACAGCTGGGATCTTCTCACTTCCCCCCCCCGCGTCGTAGCTCACCTCACTGTCCAGACCGGTTTTCTTATGAAACCCTCCGAGCCCGGCGACCACCTCGCACTATGTTTGAGGTAAACTAGACGCTCTGGTTAGCAGTCACGGAGCGGCTGTTTAGCTTGTCGCGGCTATTTTGATATAGCATAATTGTTACTGTTCATAAGCTAGCAAAGCGCCGAGCCGTTAACCGTGTAGCTTCAAGCCGCTACCAAAAGTACGTGTTTGGATGTGTATCCTCCGGTAAACCGTCAACACCCCTTTCTCTCTCTCAACTAAACAGTTGCTTTGACCAATATATATATATATATATATATATATATATATGTCAGTGTCATAGTTGCTTGCTGGTTAAGCTAGTTCGTCTGGTGAGCGGTAACTGGCGATTAATTGGTAAATGATGAAGTTTTCGTCCTCAGCGCCCAGGACTGCTTGTCAACAAAACAAAACAAAAATCCACACGTATAATGACAGCTTTGGTGAACACACACATATTTCTAAGTGTGTATTAGTTATTACATATTAAAATATAGCAATGTTTTGCAAACTATATTGTTGAATAGAGTCCGTATTTTAATAGATTGCCCCCATTCCATATATTGGTACCTGCCAACACAGTGACCCTAATAAATGTCATCATTTTTCTTTCTTATTGTTTATTGTTTTGTTTTCTTTTGAGAATAAAATGCCACCAGCCCCAAGTCCCTCCTGGATAAAATTCCACTATGACTTTCCTCTGACCGCTTCGGACCTGCTGCTGCAGAGAGGTCATTGAAATCTGGAGGCCCCGGGGCCGACCCGCTGCCAAAACACATGCAATGTTGAGAAAATAAACTCCGAAACAGGGTCGCAGTGACTGACCGTGCACACACACACACATCTATCATAACACACAGATGAAAGGAGGCTTTAAATATAGTTTCCCCTCATTGAATTTCCAGTACATTTAAACTGCTGGATAATAAATTGTCGCCCACTTCGTAGGTAAACCCTCTCCCTGGGCTCTGTGGTCTTTGCCCCGGAAGGCGTTGAGGTTCCCCGGATGAATATTCATGAAGACAAACACCTTTGTGATTGAAAGTGAGGCCGACGCTGTTTCATAAAACATTTCCGAGTGAATTTGTTTGGTCAACCACTGAGAAGAAACAACTTAAAACCGCAAATCAGCTGCCAATCGAATCACAGTTCAACCATAAAATGACAGTTGACATAAAATATCAAAATGCAGCCAGTTAGGGATTTTTTTTCACAAATTAATATCAGCTTCATCGAGCTAAACCAACTGAATCCCAGTATTTCCTGTAGTTTCAAGATACACTGCTTACCTTTTCAATTATTTGAAAAAATAAATATATATTTGTATTCTAAATATAAAAAAGTGCTGCATAAACATGCCTGGAAATAAGCACTCACATTTACTGACACCGTAAAAATTGTTAATAACTTCCAACGGTTTCCTGTTATCATTCAATAAAAATTGATAATCTAATAAATGGCCTATAATGTAATGAAACTTCTGAACCCTGAATTGATCCTGTTTTTTTAATTTCACAAGTGTTTTTTTTCTACATTATTATCTGGTTACTACAGTAATGAATTCATTGTGTTCAGGGTGACAAGGAATACCTCCAGGTTTCATGGACGACATGTATCGTTGATATTTCATCAGGTGTGGGTATTGATCAGTGTGCATGTGTGTGTTTGTGTTTACGCAACTCCATCGGTTCCACAGGATCCTGAACTCCACGATCCATTCTCACTGACTCTGAATGAAAACTACCATGACCAAAACTCACCGTGTCACGAGTCCAAAAAATCCCCAGCAAGCCCGGACTACTCGTGCGAGACCCCTGAGATCCAAGTCATCATCAAGGAGGAGGAAGAAGGCTGGACTGTGAGTGAAAATCGTGAGTGGAAAATGCAGTCCATACTCCGAATATCTGCATCAGCCTCACCAGATGAGACAAACGGCCACTTTGGGGTTTTCGTATTTCTGATTTCCCGTGTTCTGTTTGACCAGACGAGAACTTCTGCTCGGAGGGAGAGAGAGAGGACGATCCCACACTTGTCTGCCACCCTGACCTCCACCCATGTGGGAATGATAGCTCCGTCCCCTCTGGCGCAAAGACTCACCAAAGACACCCGGAGACGCGCTCCGAGGAACGGAGTTGCTCTACCAGCGGGGCGCAGCACGATCACCTGCTCACGGACTCTGAGGACAAGCCCGTGCTTTTCCGTGTCGGTGGAAAGAAGCCGGGAAGCTCCCCGGCTCGTCGGTGCAATAACGCCGGAGAGAAACGGCTCTCCTGCGCCAGACGTGAGACCGACCCCGATTGCAGGGGGAATGGGATGCTCTCCGAGGGAATCCGTACGGCCGAGGAGGGATACTCTCCTGACCTGCACTGCGATGGAGGAGAACGGACGTCTGTGCAGACAGAAGAGGAAGAAGATCCGACCAAAAGTGCAGCATCTCACAGCACAGTACGTGGAAACACTCGGTCTGCACTGGAGACGTATGAATGAGTGCATGACAAGCAGTGTAGATCATGAATGAATGAATGTTCATATCAATACAATACACAAAGTCCTCGGTTTACAATGTAAATACAACCAATGGGGTTTTTTGATTAACTCGCTATCTCCCATATATATATATTTAGACATGAATTAGTTGGCGAGCAGAGCAGATGAATACAGTATGTCGTCACGTGGCGCCATATGAAGAAGATGGCTTTGTTTACGTTCATCGATTGTACTTTTGTTTTCATTTGTGTTGCTTTTTGGGGAAGCTTTTTCTCCTCCATTATGGCTCTCAAGCATAAGCCAGCCTCCTTCAATGGCATTTCTGTCATATGGTGAAAATCGGGTGACGTCGCGCCCGTAGGAAGGAAACGTCGTAAACACGGGTTACCTTTTGTTATTACATTCCTATTTCATATCGAACCCGAACAACGAATTTGTGGAGCCACTGCTAATATTTGGTAGTCAATAAATTGTGACAAATAGAAGTAGCCGTATTAAGAACAGAGGAACCGTAAACAAAATGTTTAAGGATCAAAAATATGAGCACCCTCAAAATTTCCCCTGTACCGCATTATTGATAGTATGTTCATGACATTAACACCAACACAGCCGACGTGAACACACACACTGTTGAATAACCACAATAAACCTTAACTGTCACACAGGTGACAGTGTCACCAACCTGGGCAGTCCAAAGTCCTGAAAATATCAGAGCTAACATGAGTTACACCGGTTAAAAGCAGTAATGGGATCACTTTCAATGTGTCCACCTGTGCCTGGGTTATCTGCAGGGCCACAGGAGGGCGCCGGAGGAGGAGGAGGAGAAGCCGCGGGACGAAGAGATCAGCGGTTTGATAAACTCCGACGGCGAGGTGGTGGAGTGGGACCGCGGTAAGTCCTCAGACTATCCCTGTGTCGCCGTGTGGTTTCTCGCTGTCCGACAAAACCCGTCTGTCTGTCCTTTTCCAAGGTGCCAGTCCTGACCGGCGTCCTGGAAACACCGAGGCCACTTCCTCAAGCCAGGTAACTCCTTTACATCTGACGTCGCTGAGAGGCGACGGTTTTACTTTCACGCCCAAAGTTATTTCACCAACTAAAAGTGAGACGTTTGAGATAAACAAAGAGCTTCGGATGATATTTTACCCGCGCCTCTGAGGGTCTTTTAACGCTCACAATCGCAGGGCGCCGTCCTGCCGGTGGTGTCGGTCGGTGACGACGAGGAGCGGATGGATAAAGTGACAGAGGAGAAGGTGGTGGCTGGTGAACCCGTGAACTGTGGTAGGAAACGTTGAGATGGAGCCGGTCATTCGGAGAAGAACAGTTTTCTGATTCCACCTGGCGTCTGCAGGGAAGAGACTCCGACGGAAGAACAGGGTCCCGGAAATCCCGGTGCAGACTGCGGACGCCACCGAGGCGGAGAGAGGCGGCGCCTGCAGACCCGGTGAGAACCTCAACTCCGTGCTGACTCAAGGTGGAGCGTCCCGGTGTTTCCCCAACACCAACACACAACTGGTGGAAGTACAAATATCCAGCTATAGTGTGACCACGTGCACCGGAATCCAATATTTTCCAGTGACCGCAGTGCGTCCGCGTGAAATCCTGTGTAATAACAGCGACCTCCGCCTGGTTCTCCTTGAAGGTAAGCGGCGGGGCAGCAGAAAGGCGGCCTCGGACCTTCCCGTGCCGACGACCGAGACGGAACCTGGAGGTGAGAGTGCTTCGTGGCCTGTGCCTGCTCGGACACGCTCTGCACCGCTCGGAAAATTTAATTTTATTTTTTTCTTTTCTCAAGTATCGAGGCGGACCAGGGGGAAGAGAATTTTCCCCGTCACCCCGGACACAGACGATGTCGTTTCCAAAAGCGTCCGCCGTGCCGCCGGAAAGACAAGTGAGCTCAGATTCGGACGGAGTGGCGGGTTTTGTGATCGTGTTGTTGTTCACAGTATAGTTTAAGTTAAAAATATTTACATATATATGTCTTTGTATCAGGTAAGAGGCCTAACAGAAAAAGGAAAGATGCTAAGGCGCCGGCTGAAGAAGGAGTGAGTAAAGGTACAAACTCCACTCCCTTAAGTGTGCTGTAATAAGCGATAATAGAGGTGAGGATGAGTATGTCCTGCTGCGTTTTGAGGAAACTATTAAGTTTCCTGTCTGACCTTCCCACAGGGAAGAAACGTCCCGGCAGAAAGAGGGTTCTGGTACCCATAGAGATCCCCCCGGAGCTCCTCAAGACCCCCAAGGAGAAGGTGGACTACCACTGCTCCGTCTGCGGCAAGGAGTTCCCCCACGCCTACAAGCTGGAGCGCCACCAGCTAATCCACACCGGGGAGAAACCGTACAGCTGCTCCCTCTGCGGTCGCGGCTTCAACCAGAAGGGGAACCTCAAAACGCACTACAAGGTCCACTTTGGTAAGTACAAGGATATAGACTGCATTGAAACAAAATGCCCTGACTGGATCTTTTAGCTGAGATAGCTCGTGGCTAAATGTTCGGGGTCGGGCATCACGTGACCCAGGCGAGCGTCTTGACAGGCGTCAAGAGGCTCGTGCCCTTAGTGTCCGCTAAATCCACAGGAGTCCCAGATGTTTGACCCCTCTAATAATTTTTGTAGGACACGGATAGCAAGTTGACTTAGCAAAGGGGGAAAAAACAAGGACGTGCACCAACCTGATTTGTCTTTTTAGGTCGAAAGGGCGCAGTGGATTTTGACGACGAGGTGAACCCCATAGCTTCCGAGCTCTCCGAGTACCTGAAGTCGCTGCCGGGGGAGTCCAGGATCAGATCGTCCCTCCACTGCCTGGAATGCGGGAGTGACTATGAGAGCCAGTCGGCGCTGCAGGCGCACCATGTCAGCGCTCACGCGCGGGAGGTCGGCGCGCCGGACACGGTGAAGCGCACCGCATCGGAGCTGCTCTTCTGCCGGCGCTGCGGCGTCCAGTTCGCCGAGAAGGACAAGCTGGAGGAGCACATGAAGACCCACGTGAAAGAGAAGCCCTACTCCTGCCCCGACTGCGGCAAGAGGTTCATCAACGAAAGCTACATCCAGATCCACCAGCGCCTGCACACCGGGGAGAAGCCCTTCCTGTGCTCGCAGTGCGGCCGCGGCTTCCACACCGCGTCCTCGCTCAAGCTGCACGAGATGCAGCACTCGGGCGAGAAGCCGTTCGCCTGCTCCATCTGCGGGAAGAAGTTCCGGATTAACTCGTATCTAACCGCGCACTACCAGACGCACATCAAGGACAGGCCATTCATCTGCAGCGTGTGCGGGAAAGGCTACTCCAGAGCCGAGGAGCTGAAGGTACACCACCGGCTGCACACCGGCGAGAGGCCCTACGAGTGCCGGGAGTGCGGGAAGAGCTTCATCTACCGCCAGGGGCTACGGCAGCATCAGCGCACGCACGCCGGGAGGCGCATCGGCCCGACCAGGCAGCTCGGCAGACCCAAGCAACACGCCAGGCTCGACATCTAGGCCGAGGGTTACGGCTTTATCGACGTAGGGGAGCGCCGGGATCCATGCCAGTGTTTCCCCAGCGGGAGCAGTAGCTCAATTCTCTGAAGCGTTTTATACAAACAAACCGTCATCCAATCCAGCTGCACAATCTAGTCCCAGTCCGTCTCCTGTCGCTGCCTTCTTGCATATTTCAACCTGTTTTTTAAGGATTGGATGATCCCATTGAAATCTCGTTGCTAATTCTCAAGCAGTTGTTTGCACTTTTTTTTTTTTTTTTTTGTCTTTTCGGCGGTTTCTTCCTGACTTAAAAGGCCGCTGCTCGCCACTTCTCTCCGAGCGCCGTGTGACGTTAAGGGAAGAAACAATCGAGTGGATTTACAGAAGAAAATGAGGATGAGTAACCTTGTCTGGATGCAGAGTTAAAATTGTGTATCACAATTTTTGATTTAAAAAAAACAATATCTCAATAAGATATCTGATATATAGATTTAGATATATAAATGTATCAGTATATATATATATATATATATACATATATATATATACTGATGTATCACCCAGCCCTAATACCAATGCATCTCTTTGCTGTGAATGGTGTATGAAGAAATTACAGTCATTTGCGCTTAACTTCCTGACCCCCGCTCGGACAACAGAGACCGTATCTCTCTAAAAATACGATTCGTACCGCCGAGCAGGTCCATCGGGGGGCTCCACCGCCATCGACTGTCTGGTGCTCGTGTTTTGTACCGCTGGTGTTTGTTTTTAAATGTTCACCCCTTCTGTTCAATTTGAGTGCCTTTGTATCATGCATGCCAAATACTAGTACTTCATGTTAAAAGGAAAAGAGCGTACGCACAATATCTGTTATTTTGATATCCATGTCGATGGAATACAGACTTTTTTTTCAAAAAGGGAAACAATGGTGAGCTTTTTTTTTAACCATCACATACTAATGCCCGAAATATTGGGCAAATGGCTAGTGATGATCGGCTCGTGCTAATTCTGCAACACTTTCTTGTGGTCAAATGTACAATAAGGCTCAAGAAAGGAGAAGTTATTCATAAATTATTTTACTATAATCTATTATTCAAGAGATTCTGTGCCATGCTTTCAATTGTATTTGGCTGAATTGCAGCGAATAAGAAGGACTGACATGCAGGATATTTACCGTATTTATGATATAACCGAATGTGTGTTGCTGTTTTCCAGAGGGTTTTCTGAGCAAAGGATCGTCCGCCTGTGAAGGGATGAGTTTAATGAAGTCCCTGGTTTCCCGATACGAAAACACGCGGCCAAGTGGAGCTGGAAGCAAAAGGAGGACATGAATGAAGGTCTCTCTGTCACCACAGTGCTTTAAAGTCGTGCAATGCGCAAAAAACAAACGGTATGTGATGGAAAGAAGATGCATTTCTTTGAAAATGATCTTCCCAGACCCCCTGCCCGGGCTTATGTACATGTACATCGGCATGAAAAGATTTAACAGGATCCCAGATAGATCTGAGTTTGAAACGTGGTGCCAGAGGGCGATAGGGAAAATCTGTACGTCCACTCAAACATAATTAAATAAAAACGCCGTCATGGGGAATGTGATTGGATTCACTGCATTCAATGGGGAACGTGGCATAGAACGTAAGAAATCTGGAATATGTTATATTTCAGAAAAAGTCCAAATAAAAATAGGAATCAGCTTCCCTTTTCAATATTTTATATTTCAATATGAAATATTGAATAATAAAATTAGAACTGTATTCCTCTTGTGATACACGTTTCAAACTGACGTCAGGGTGTGTTTACTCCTCCGAACCACAGGGGGGCGCTAGAGCACACGGAAGCGGCCGGCGAAGAAGAAGCAGCAGCAGAAGAAGAAGAAGAAGATGACATCCCCGGGTTGCCAGGTCACCTCCAGATGCTTCTGTGTTCCTCCGCCCGCCCGCTTCTTCTCCCCCGGGCGGGCGTCGTTTATTTGACCCCGCAACCGTGACATAGCTCTACGGCGGCAACGAGAACCGATGAAGCGGAGCTCTTCCGAAGGGCCGTCGCCCCCCCGTAACCACCGGCCGGATCTGGCAACCCAGACCGGGGGGAGTGCGAGGGAGAGGGTCGGCGCGTCCGGCGGAGGAGAACCGGGGGGGAGAAATGGCCGAGGCTCAGGGGGAACGGGAGCGAGTGGCGGTGGGAAGCCGCGTCGACATCGGCCGGGCGTTCCTCCGGTGGAAGGAGCTCCGGGAGGAGGCGGGCTTGAGGACGGACGCGGAGGTCGCCCAGGTCCTGCTTGACAGGTGGGCTGACGCGCAGGTACCGTTCGCCGAACCGCCATGGCTACAGCTGAGCGTCCAGGTTACCTGTGTATCCCTCCGCCGACACCTTCACCCAAGCCGGAGGTGTATCCTTCCGCTGGCTACCGGGGAAACCGTCCTATGTGCGTGTGCGTGTGCGTGTGTGTGTGTGAGCGATACCGCACATCCTTTTAACCAGTTCCTATCTGATGCAAGACTAATGCACAACTAAACCAGACCTCGTACATGTCAAACATTCGCCACGTCACGAATAAAAACAACACACATTTGCACGGAAGACTATTGTGATATCGCTTCAATTGGTACTTTTCTTAATATCAAACCCTGCTTTTATTTATCCATTATTGCACTGTTAACACGCGATATATAACTTGTCTGTCAATTTATTATCTTGTATATACCCCCTTTTTTTATTCTTTATACAATTTCCTACTATTATTTATTATTTTTATGATTAACCTGAAACTCTGGCACAACAATTTCCTTCGGGATAAATAAAGTTGTTCTTATTCTTAAACTCTGTATTAGTGACGTGCAGTCAGTAGAGGCAGGGGAGGCCGGGCATCACCTGTCATCACGGAAGGAAAAAAATGCAAAATGAAAAAATAAATTAAATGGTTATATTTATTCAGTGATTTGCACTATAAAGTTATTTTCCACATAGCTTCCCCGTTTGTAGTTATTTTTTTTCAAAATTGCTAAAAAAAAAAAATCACATTTACTCTTCAAATATGAAGCAGAGACGTCACTGAGTCTGCATATATCATGTACGCGCAATGACAATTAAAAATATTGATTTTTGAACTCATCAGTCTGTGTTTTAGGCCTTCACCCCACTCTGCTCCCTGGCCTTCCTCTCTTCCTTGATTTCAAACAGATGTCATCTTCCTGCTGCCAGACCCTCTGCTGCTGTTTGGCTACACATTAGTCTGATTTTAAATTATTGTTTTTTTCCCAGTCGAGGAAGGGAATCTCACTCCCGTAATTCGTGGAATGAGCCGTGTGTTTCCGCAACGGTTAAAGTGTGTGTGTTTCACCTCAGCTATGAGAAGGAGGCGTCCGGGGACGGAGCCTGCGGCGGATCGGCACCCGGGCCCGCGGCGAGCGCGGCGCCACAGCCTTCATCTGAACGGTCAGGAAGCACTGACGTGTTTGTTAATAAGCCAAATGTTGTTCGTCACCGTGTAAAAATGTGTTTGTGTTCATTCGGCAGAGATGACGTTTCCAAAGAAGGCATGGAGGAACCCGAGAAGAATCCCTCCACCGCTGAGGAGCTGGAAGTCAGGTGCAGCAGATGAGTAATAGCCACTGGCTGTCGCGCTGTAATGAGGTTTAACTGGAAAAATGTGAAACATTTCCCCCCGAATAACAACGGAGCTCTGCTTCCTGTCTGCGCAGCATCGACTGGGAGGGCAGAGCTTCATTCACGGAGGAGGAGGACGGCATCGAGGCCCCGTCTTCTACAGAGGAGGACGTGACCGAGACCCCGGAGAGCGACGATCCAGACTACATGCCAAACAGGTTTGTTTGAGAAGTGGCAGCATTAATGTTGGGTTTTATTTTTAAATGTGTGTGTCATGCAGTGTCACCCATTCACATCTCCAAAGAACCTCTTGCATGTTTTTTAGATTAGATTCAGCTTCATTGTCATCACACATATACAAGTACAGGGCATTGAAATGCAGTTTAGTGTCTAACCAAAGTGTAAAAAATCAGCAGGTGCTGCTGGAATAAATTGTGTCAGTAACACACAATTGATTTACGGATCGGATGTACATGTCCTACAGACGGGTGTGTGCGTTAAATGCGGCAGAAACAATGGACATAATTGACAAGAGGAAATGTACAGATGATAAATTCTTGTCGAAATCTTCTTTTCGTGGCAACTGAACTTGAATTTCTTCACCTGAAGACGTTTCAACCCTCATCCGAGAGGCTTCTACCGTTTTTTAAAACGGGTCAGTTGAGTCTCTCAGCTCTAACACGAGCCTGGCCTTTTGCTGTCTGTAGCCACGACGGCAAAAAGATTTTGACAAGAATTCACCATGACCTGGATGACCGAAAACCTCCACAAACATGTACAGATCATAAGTTATGGCACACACATACCTTACTGTTGAAATGGACATTAAATCATGCGTACCATAATTTCTGGACTATTGAGCGCACCTGAATATAAGCCGCACAAGGTTAAAAATAAACAAGTAAATATATTTCTACATATACAGGTCGCACTTGGTCCGTAAGCTGCAGGTATTCACATTGTAACATGAGATATTTACACAGAAACATTTTTTTCTTTTAAAGAAATACCGGTAACATCCACAAATACATACTGGAAATGCTTTTTTTCCGATCAGTGGTTGTATCACGGCTGATGAAATAAATCAATTAATTAAAAAAAAAAAAGATAAATAAATATATATAAATTAAAAAAAAAAAAAATATATATATATATACTGCTCAAAAAATAAAGGGAACACTTAAAAAACACATCCTAGATCTAAATGAATGAAATATTCTTATGAAATACTTTGCTCTTTACACAGTTGAATGTGCTGACAACAAAATCACACAAAAATGATCCATGGAAATCAATTGTATCAACCCATGGAGGTCTGGATTAGGAATCACACTCTAAATTAAAGTGTAAAAACAAACTCCAGGCTGATCCAACATTGATGTAATGTCCTTAAAACAAGTCAAAATGAATCTGTGTTGCTTCCTGAGTGGACACTATGATTTCACACAAGTGTGATTGACTTGGAGTTACATTGTGTTGTTCAAGTGTTCCCTTTATTTTTTTGAGCAGTATATTAATTTGGTGTCGGAATTGAAATCGCCTCAGAATTTCACGGTAATTTCATGAGTCTGATGTGACGAGGCTAAAGCATGTTAGCCCGGAAAAATCCATATTATTGTTTAAGCCGCAGTGTTCAAAGGGTGTGAAAAATGTAGCGGCTTATAGTCTGGAAATTACAGTGAATGAAAAATATAGACCGTAGCGAAAGAGTACAGTCTTGGATTTCCCCCCCCCCTTCAGGAGCGGGAAGGTGAATAGCAAGAAGCCTCAGCAAGCTGCGCCTTGCCTGCAGACTCGGGACGAGTTCGCCGCCGAGCCTAAACAGCCGCAGTGGACGCGGAAACCCAAGAAGACGTTCGAGTGTCCGGTGTGCGGACGGGTGCTGCCGCGGAACTGCGCGCTGAAGCGACACCTGGTGATCCACTCGGGGAAGCGGCCCTTCAAGTGCTTCATATGCGGGAGAGGCTTCACGCAGAGCGGGAATCTGAAAACACACATGAAGGTCCACAAAGGTCAGAGGTCACACTGGATGTTAGCTTAATTGCTTTGTGGTTTATTGGCTAACGCTGTACTTCCTTTGCTGTCAACCGCCGTATGGTCTCAGTGAATGTGTCACTGAGATGCTGTTTTTCTCTTCTTGGCAGGAGAGTCAGCGAAGTGGGCGTTGGTCCAGGAGAAGAGGGCGCCCAAAGAGTCCCCGGTAACCGTCCACGTGTGCGGCGAGTGCGGGATGGACTTCCCGCAGAAAGAGCAGCTGGAGGAGCACCGGAAGACGCACCGGAAGCCCCACGCGTGTCCCGAGTGCGGCAAGACGTTCAAAATCAAGGACTATTTAAAGATACACCGGCGCAGCCACACGGGGGACTCGCCTTTCATCTGCGCCGAGTGCGGGAAGCGCTTCCTCACCGCACTGACGCTGAAGAAGCACGAGCTGACCCACACGGGCGAGCGGAACTTCCACTGCCAGCAATGCGGCAGGGCCTTCCTGCAGGCCTCCCATCTCAACGTGCACCTTAAATCCCACAGCGGCGAGCGGCCACACCTCTGCGCCATCTGCGGCAAGAGCTACTCCAGGTCGGGCACGCTCAAAGTCCACCTGCGCGTGCACACCGGGGAGAGGCCCTATAGCTGTGGGAAGTGCGGGAAGTCCTTCTACTACTTCCAGGGTTACCGAGCTCATTTGATGATCCACGACAAGAAGCCGAAACCGCCGGCAAAGCCTCTGGGCCGGCCGAAGCAGCAGAGCCCTGAGTGACCGGCGTCCCGTGAGTGTGACCCGAACCTGCAGCGGGAACAACTGGCTGTGTGTGTGTGTGTGTGTGTGTGTGTGTGAGAGTGTGTGCGCGCGAAGGTTCACAAAGATACCGATGTGAAAACTGCTAAAACTGTGTTATTGGAAACAATCGGCCAAATCACATCAATACACATTGAGTTATTGGTCAGCGTCCAGAGTCACGGCTAGAACCTGCAAGGCCTTCTTTTCAGTTTTGGCTATTTTGCAATTCCTCCTTCGCAAATTATCATTTGTTTTTTGTTTTGTTATTTCGAGTGCAAATGCAGCAAACAACAGTGCGTGATATTTTGCTGTCACGGACTGTTGTTTCTCATTTCATCCTGAACACAGCGGGGGTCGAGGACAGGGTGTTCATGTCAGCCCTGACCTCCTACCACTTCCAACACCAGACCAAGAACTCCTATAATCTGTTATGTTTTTTTAATTAAATAAACGTGTATTGAGTATAATTCACCATGGCTCAGGTCTCTGTGGGCTTATCACCTTGAGTTCATCAATTTCAGTCTTATTCGGGCTTCTTTGTCCTGCAAGCGCGACGATGATGAGAGAAAAGGCCGGGAAAGTAATTTTTTTTTAATGTTTAGTCCAGCATTATCTGAACATCAGTTTGCTGTGGAAAACAATATATATTTATGCAACATTTGTCCACAGGGTGGTGGTAAAGCATCCCAGAGCTGACAAAGCTGCAAGCTTTCTTACCAAGCTGCAAACAAAGGTTTTTAATATAGAAAGAAATCTAATGTTTATTGTTTTCAGTGAATTCAGTGTGATAGCTGATTTATCACTCGGTGCATGTTTATGCCAGGGCAGCCAAATAAGCTTCAGTGAAAACACACCGCCAACGGGTGACGACTAACAGGTGTCCGAAAGACAGAGCCATCAGCCAGAGGAGGATCTGACACTGACGCTTTACCGCCGCTTCAGAGCGAAAAAGCGGGAAAAATGTAATCATGCTTTGCTGGAATGGGGAGGAGACGCCCAGGCCGTGAAGTCAAGAGGAGGCAACGCTGACTTTCTCTGACAGGTGAGTCACAGGTATGCTATAGTTGCGTATGCTGCACACACACACACATAAATATATCTATGTATGTATTGAAATATATCATTGGTGGATGGCCTGAAAAATTGACAGTCCCTCCCATGTTTCCTGCTCCTAATTTGAACCACAGATGTTTTAAACATCTTGGAAAACACTGGGGGAAAAAATCCTTACTAGATCGGGCTTTTTGTTCTGAGTTGTCCATTTATCATCACTCTTTAATAAAATGTATAATAGGGCTTCATCTGATTAGTTTATCAGTCAATGATCGACGGCTGCAGCCTTAATAAAACCTGTGCAGACACTACTGTAGCGAGCTGGGGTTACACTATTCTTGCTTTATAACGGCTTATAACAAGTGTAAAAATGAAGAATAAAAATAGATATTTTGATTTTCTATTGATGTACATACATACAAATATGAGAGGGTAGTGTATATCTATTATTTTTTGTTATGGTGAAGTGTTTCCACAAAACCAAGAAGTGCATTAACTGCATCAAAAACAGCACTTTTTTTCCTCATTCTACGAAGTTTTGGGAGCAAGACATTTGTAGTGCTTGTAAAAATACGTATATATTTTTTGTTATTGTCAAAGCGGGGCTTTTATTGTGACTCCAGAAGTCAACCGGAAGTGCCGACTCTGGTGAACATGGCTAGCACTAGGCTGCGGCTAGGGAGCCTGTCTTGAGACCCGAACGGCGACCGGATCGAACTCGCCACATTTTCGGCGACCGGCCGCGGGCGTCCGTCGCGAAACGTGCCGGGCGAAAAATGGAAGAAAAGTAGGATTATTCCCCGGTCGTTACGGTAAACTTCCACGCAGCGACCGTTCTTTTCCCTTTTCTTATTTCACCTGGAGGTCTTTGCTGAGGTGGGTCTAAATATCTATTGTCTGTTGCTAAATGTTTTGCTAGCCATACACGCCGGTGCTAGCGTCCCCCGGCTCCCCCGCAGGCGGCCGGAACTCCAGCAGCCGCCCGGGAGCGCTCTCAGTCGGGCGCCGTGTCGAGGTGACAGCCGGCGAAGCTAATCTTGGGCTAATTGCTAGGATCGAAGCGCAGGGCTCGCGCCGCACGGCGGCTAGCTGGCTAATAACAGCTCCCCTCCCCGAGAGGGGGTCGGTGGTCGGAGCGCCGGTCGCCAGCCGCGTCACGGCACACACGCACACATTTATATACAGACACACACTCTCTCACACACTGTTCAGAGGTCAAACGGCGGCGTCCACTCCGGACGCCACGTACGTCCACCGCGACGGCGCCCCTTATTTGCGGTAGGCGGCCAGGTCGACGACGCCCGGCCGCGCGTGACCGGAAATGTTTTTATTATCATCTCCACCGCCGCTGAGCTAATGCTAACAGGCTAGCCGGTTTTCCCCGACTGGTTCCCCCGGAGCACCGGGAGGAGGAGGCGGGGGTGGCTGGAGAAATAAAAACAACGGAGTTTTCACCGGGGGAGACCCGGTTTGCGGCTCCCGAGGCCCGGTCCGTCCGGTTCGACTGGGGGGAGGGGGCGTCACATCTTAGCATCCTGCCCCCGTCGAAGTGTCCTTGAGCCCGGCAGCAGAGAGCTGTAGGGTGGGGACGCGACCACGCCGTTGTAGCACAGCTCCAAACAATAACCTGGAGGCTTTTATTATTATTGCAATATTTGTAAAGTTTAAACTTTTTATTTTCTTTCTTCTTGACGTACGTCTGAAAATCAAGAACAGTGAGTTGGGTATAAAATCTTAGGTGTGTGGTTATAACACGTCAGAACACACAACACCTCGTTGCACATGAATGTACGCTGCGTGTTTACGTACGTTAAAATGACAAATCCGTGGCTTATCCAGCATGTGTGTGTGTGTGTGTGTGCTTATTCTTTTAATTGTAGTTTGTAATTAAAAAATAATTTGGAACAGTCATGCCTGTACTCACAGTTTAAATGTTCCCCCCGTGGATTTCCTCCGGGTTCTCTGGTTTCCTCCCACAGTCCAAAAATATGCAGGGGGTTCACCGGAGACCCAAAATTGCCCAGACGTGTGTATGCACGAGTAAATGGCTAGACGTTTCTATATGTGGCCTTGTGATCGACTTTTAATAAGCGCGGTTAGTGCTTCCGCCTCGCAGCAAGAAGGTCCCCTGGTTGGATTCCAACAGGGGGCCTTTGTGTGGAGCCTCCATGTTCTCCCCATGTTTACGTGGGTTTCCTCCGGGGTCTCCGGTTTCCTGCTTCACTCCAAAAACATGCAGGAGGCTCATTGGACACCCTAAATTGTCCAGTTGGATGAATGGCTGTGTCCCTCCGTAATTCACATCAATCATAATTATATAATCATAACATATTTATCATGAGTTGGACGGCAGCAAGCAGGTCCCTGGTTGGAATTCGACAGGGGACCATTGTGTGTGGAGCCTCCATGTTCCCCGCGTTTGTACAGGCTTCCTCCGAGTTCCTCCCACAGTCCATAAACATGCAGCGGGTTCATTGGAAACCCTGACGGGTGGGTCAGACGGTGAATGTTGGCTGTCTCCATATGTGGATCTGTGATTGATCCAGTGTGAACCCCACTGGCAGCTGGGATAGGATAGATGACAATCAATATCTGGCAGTTCTTACGAATGTCTTGTAACATGACATTGGGGGGAGGGCAGTACCTAGAACAGGGGCGCTCAATACGTCCATCGCGATCTACAAAACGATCGCAAAGGTAACACTGGTAATGTCGCACGACATTAAAAAAAAAAAATAGACGTCAGCCTATCATCCATCCCGTCACTTGATTGATAGACATGGCAGCCAGTCAGATGACATCTGATTTTTCTGACACTGAGGTCACCGCTCATGCACAAGCAACGGATTAGCACGACCCCACTAGTAGCACTTAGCCAACCCACCCCCATAAAAAAACAAAAAACAAGAAATGAATGTATGTATGTATATGGTTTTGAGATGGCTATTTGGTAGAGTGGTGACTTCTGAATAACGATTGCTGGCACTTTGGATCTTCGGTTATTGAATTGCAATTTTTGGAAGTCGCCTTTGGATAAAAGCGTCTACTAAATGATTGTAAGGTAATGTAATGTAACGGCGTGAAGTGCAGCAAAACTAACAAGCT
This sequence comes from Fistularia commersonii, assembly GCF_037954325.1. Lineage (NCBI taxonomy): Eukaryota > Metazoa > Chordata > Actinopteri > Syngnathiformes > Fistulariidae > Fistularia > Fistularia commersonii. Next base: position 3,768,180 of record NC_141295.1, on the reverse strand, counting down.
AGTCCTCAGTTGTTTCTCTTAAACTTAAGAAAGGGTATAGAATGAGTGGGGGAGCCGGACCAAGTAAGAAGACAAAAACTTATCACTTTCATAGGGAATGTTTTTTTTTTTTTTTTCACGGTGACGTTTTCTAAGTGCGTCCGCCTCATCTGCCAGTCTAACATCGCAATACCAAAGAAGGGTCATGTTGAGCGGCATTTTCGCACCATTCGTGGAAAATACGAGACGGACATCCCACTGAAAAGCGAGCTGAGAAAGAGAAAGGTGAAGGAACTAAAATACTTCAAAAGCGAAAGCCGCGACCGAAGCATCGTTTCAGGTTAATAAAACCGTCTGGAAGCAGCTCCTGCCCGGATGATGCATCCCTGGCTGATTCAAATCAGTGCAAGTCATCAGTGAACTTGGGTCATGACAAAAAATGTACATAATTATTTTGTGTAGTGCAATGTTGGCTCATGCGGTTATGCAAGGTACATCAACATACAACATATAAAGAATCCGTGTCATTTTTGTTGTTGGTAGATCATTTTGACATAGCTTGCGTGCTGAAAAAGTGTGAGCACCCCTGACCTAGAAGTGTGAATATGATGTGAGTATTTACAACAAAGTGACTCGAAGGGAAAAACAAAAGAAGCTGTGAAACAGCCGGTATCTCTTCCAAAGAAATCAGACTCGCTTTAAGAAAGAAATATTTGAAATTATTTAACGGGTCAGATGTGGGGCTGAGTGTCAGATGTTATTTTAATGGCTGTGAAAGACGAAGTGCACCCGCGTATTAATGGAAGGCTTGCAATTTTTAAACAACAATAATGCTGTTATTGATGATATTTCTATCCATCATCTGCCGCTTATCCTGCTCTCAGGGGCGCTGTCATCGGATGCTAGCCAGGGCACAACCTGGACTGGTCGCCGGTGAATCGCAAGGCTACATATACAGACAGACAACCATTCACTCACTCATCCGGGGCAATTTTCCCAATTTTGTCCAAATAACACGCTGCGTGTTTTTGGACTGTGGGAGGAAACCAGAGAACCCGGAGGAAACCCATGCAGACACGCGGCGAACATGCAAAAAAAGTCCACACAGAAAGGCCTCCTTGTCGGAATCGAACCGGTTTCTACTTCAGACTGTGACTGATTGAGATGCTGTCATTAGCTTTTCCCTTCCGCGCCGCCTATATTCTCCGCCTGACGTCTGCGTTCACCTCCCCTAAGGTCACCCGAGCGATGAGCGCCGAGAACCCGGAGGACTTCGGAGGCGCTCTGATGATGACGGAGGACGAGGAGCAGGAGATCGGAGGCCTGATCAACTCGGACGGGGAAGAGATGGACTTCTCTGACATCCGTGAGTAAAAACCGTAAAATCCCACCATCTCAGCCGGCGGTCCCGTCAAACCAGTTGTTTTGTCTCATCTTGGCCTGGATTTCAATTAATTGAAGTTCCCCAGAGCAGCGGAGCTCCCCCCCCCCCCCGCTGTTGGCACGGCAACCATCACGCCGCCTCAAACCTGCAGCCCTTCTGAGATCCATAGAAATGTTTCTTGCACTTTTATAAACAAAAGTAAACCCTGTTTGCAAGGGAAATACGCCATCTCCTCCCAGGGTTCTCACGGTTCCCCCCTGCGGTCCAAAAACAGCCCGTGGAAGAACTGTCCGCTGTGAACGAGAGGGTGATTGATTAGAATTCTGTTTGTGGCGAATGATTTGGGGGGGAAATAAAACCAGAGTAAACCGACATCTGTCTAAAACAGGGGCGGGCAAACTACGGCCCGCGGGCCACATCTGGCCCGTTGGTCTTTTTCATCTGGCCCGCCAAAGATTGGTACAGAATTCATACTTGATTTAAATGATTGAATGATTGGATCAATGAATGCGGGAGCTCAAACAGGAGACTTCGTCATTTTTGGAGCTACTTGAGAATTTTCCTGAACTGAATGACAGATTGGCTGTGTGATTTAGCCTTTAGCCTCTAACCAAAAAAAAAAAAAAAACAAGAAATGAATGTATGTATATGGTGTTGAGATGGCTATTTGGTAGAGTGGTGAGTTCTTAATAACGACTACTGGATCTTGGGTTGTTGAATTGCAATTTTTGTAAGTCGCTTTGGATAAAAGCGTCTGCTAAATGACTGTAATGTAATGTAATGGACGCACTGACTGACACCCATGAATGGGCTGCATGTGAAGCTACAAGGGAAAAAAACGATTTGTGCATGAAATGCTAGCAAACGTCAGAGCCTTAAAAACCAAGCTGGTTTTATTTTCAAAGCAAGAAGGCCAGTCTGATACGTACTGTTATCAAATGCGTTTTTTTTTTAAATTTTTTTTATGTATCATATCTTGTGGTGACCCGGCCCGTCTGTCAAATTTTAAAAGTCAATGCGGCCCCTGAGCCAAAAAGTCTGCCCTCCCCTGGTCTAAAAGAAGCCACCTTTCGATACGACCGGGGAATAACGCAGTATTTTTTCGGTTGTCATCCGTAACGACGTGACCTTCCCAGGAGAGAGCGACATCCCCGTCGTGGAGCCGCCCTCCAAGAAGTTTCGCCTGAGCGAAAGCGAGAAGCCGCCGGTGCTCCACAGCTGCTCGGTGTGCGGGAAGGACTTCCCCTACGCCTCCAAGCTGCAGCGCCATCTACGCACACACTCCGGGGAGAGGCCCTTCCCTTGCTCCATGTGCGAGAAGAGGTTCCCGGAGAAGGGGCTTCTCATGATCCACGAGCGGGTCCACACGGGCGAGAAGCCGTTCCCGTGCACGTTCTGCGAGAAGCGCTTCGCCAGCCAGGGCGAGCTGCGCCTCCACCGGCGGACGCACACCGGCGAGCGGCCGTACCACTGCTCCATCTGCCTGAAGAGCTTCTCCCGCCACTGGCACCTGAAGACGCACCTGGAGGCCATGCACTCGGAGGTGGTGGCCGGCTTCACCAGGAAGAAGTTTCCCTGCTCCGACTGCGAGAAGAGCTGCAACTCGGCGGCCGAGCTCCGGGACCACCAGCGGACGCACACCGGCGAGCGGCCCTACCAGTGCTCCTTCTGCGACAAGCGCTTCGCCCTGTCGGGAACGCTGGTCCGCCACGAGCGCCTCCACACCGGCATCACCCCCTACCACTGCTCCGACTGCGGCAAGACCTTCGCGCAGCAGTGGACCCTGACCACGCACATGCGGACTCACACCGGGGAGAAGCCCTACAGCTGCACGCAGTGCGACAAGTCCTTCGTGGCGCCCGGGGAGCTGCGGCGGCACACCAGGATCCACACCGGGGAGAAGCCCTACACGTGCCCCGACTGCGGACGCCACTTCTCCCTAGCGGGGACCCTCAGGAACCACAAGCGCTCGTGCACGCAGACCAGGAGCGACGCCGCCGCCGCCTCCGGCTCGGAGGGCGCTGCGGCCGGGGACCCGACAGGACGAGAAGCGGGCAGCGCCGTCAGCTCTGAGGTGAAAACCGGCGTCTTTGTTTGTTTGTTTGTTTAGAAGTTTATTAGGACAGTGTACAATTACATTAAGCACAGAGGCAGAGATGTTTGCACCAGATTATAGCTCGTAGCTAATGTCCCGGACAATACAAATGTAAAACTGTATAAAATAGACAATATACATAAAATATACAGATAGGCAATAAAATAACTATACAATATATACTGCTCAAAAAAATAAAGGGAACACTTGAACAACACCATGTAACTCCAAGTCGATCACACTTGTGTGAAATCATAGTGTCCACTCAGGAAGCAACACAGATTCATTTTGACTTGTTTTAAGGACATTACATCAAAGTTGGATCCGCCTGGAGTTTGTTTTTACACTTTAATTTTGAGTGTGATTCCTAATCCAGACCTCCATGGGTTGATACAATTGATTTCCATGGATCATTTTTGTGTGATTTTGTTGTCAGCACATTCAACTGTGTAAAAGAGCAAAGTATTTCATAAGAATATTTCATTCATTTAGATCTAGGATGTGTTTTTTAAGTGTTCCCTTCATTTTTTTGAGCTGTGTATAAACAGGCAATAAAATATGTATTTTGCAAGTTGAAAGTGATATTGTTACTTTGGTCATCTGGGGACGCCATTTCAAATAACCATCAAATAACCGTCTGGCATTGTTAGCGTGAGCATGTTTGGTGCTCCAGAATCCAATTTTTAACGGCCCGTGCAAAGGTGTTAAAATCAGTTATGTTCTTAAGATTGTCTGGAAGCCCATTCCATTCTTTTATGGCTTAACAGGAAAAGGCAGATGGTGAAAAGGATGTTTGCAACATCTTGATTTCAGCTCGGGTGTCAAAATACGTGCGTAGCGTCTAATGATCGAACAACTTCCTGTTTGTTTCGAAGTCGTTTCCCGTCGATTCGCATGACGCTCTGATCCCGTTGATCCGGTTGCGTTCAGGTGTCGGACGGTCCGGCGAGCGAGGCTCAGGCTCCCCCGTCGTGCGAAGAGGAACAAGAGGAGGACGAGCGCGACGGAGCGTCTCGGGATGAAAACGACACGGCGGAGACGAAGAACAGGTCGGAGAGCGGCGCCCCCAGCCCGCTCGTGAACGTCATCGTCAAAGAGGAGGAAGAGGAGGCCCCTCTGTGCGGTACAAAACCCCCGAGCCGCCTCTCCGCCTTCACGGGAAGAGCGTTCACTCCGAAGGACGGCCTAAACACCGCCTGTGTGCTCTCCCCAGCCGGCGTCGCGCCGCCCGAAGCGCCCGGCGAGAGCTGCGTGGCGGCGGGTCAGACGGACAGGGAGCAGCCGGGGTGCGGCTCGGAGGGGGTCGCCGAGATTCAGATCACGTTGAAGAAAGAGGAAGAGGAGCCGATCCAAGGTATGTCGCCGCCGGTGAGGTTTCATCGTTCTCTTGGTGTCAATCGCCATATTTACCGTGTTGCTACGTTTTTACCGCCGCGGTCAAGCTTTGACTTTTCATTCAGCGATCGAGCTTGTTAATCTATGCGCTTGTATGTCAAATTAAATTTCCCCTTTCAATTGAAGTGAAACGCTATTAATCCATTCCAGCCCCCGGGTTTTGTTGCGTTTCAAATAAGAAAAGTGTGATATATAAATAACAAACAATGTATTTAACGATAATAATACATACTATTACCTATAGGGATCTATAAAGTATTATCTTAAAAGAGGATGTAAAGAAATAAACCAGATTTTAATAAGTGTCTTTTCCTTGAAAATAGGACAAGAATGTGAAGGAGGTTGGGGGAGTTTTTCATTTGGTGCTCTATCGCTTGCCGCACTGGATACACACTTAATGCTACGATGTGTTGCTAAATGTAACTTGCACACTTTGCTACACTTGCTAAACATCATTTAGCGTCGGCGCGAACGCCGCTCCTCTCTTTAAAACGATCAAACCAGCCCCGAACGGCTTTTGAACGACTCTTCCACCGACGTTCCCGCCGTCTCGGCCAAATCCCGGCACACGTCTCCCGCCTTCTCATCGCCACAACATGGACGCCTCGCTCGCGTTCGTCCACGGTTTTCTCTGGGCTAGCTATGTTAGCGCGCATTCACTTCCTGCACGATTCCGTCAGCGGACGCGTAGCCAGACGCCGCAAACGGAGCAGTACCAGCAGGAGTCCGGGGGGGGGGGGCAGTGTTGCGCAGCGGCGAATAAAAACATGGCGTCCGGGGATGCTAACCAGGGAAGAGACGTCTCCGTCCACGTGCCGCCACTTACCTAAGCCACTAAAGACGGCCTCCTCTTTTCCAGGAAGCACATCGTCACCAGCTCGCCATGTTTGTTATTGTCTGAAATGCAACTCTATACCGTCCGCTAGTGGAGGTATCGCGACCTAATAAGATAGCATTAGTCACGTTGTCCTCCACTCGGGATATATATTATCCAATCCCACGTACTTTGATGATTGAAGTACATCGGAGAGTAGAGTTAGCACGTCTGTAGTATTTGATTGACTTTGGCGGAGATTTGAAGTGTATCTCTTACTCTGCAGTGTCCGCAGAAGCCAACAATGGCTCGGCCCGCGGCGTGAAGGAGAGGCGCCCGGCGTCTCCGCCGCGGCTGCAGGTCAACAGCGGCGCGTCCAAGAGCTCGTACTGCTGCGGGCTGTGCGGCCGCGACTGCCACAAAATGTCGGCGCTGCAGATCCACATGCGTATCCACTCGGGAGAGAAGCCCTACCAGTGCAACATGTGCGGCAAGCAGTTCACCCAGAAAGGTCAGCTCAAAGGTCACCTCACCATCCACACCGGCGAAAAGCCCTTTTCCTGCCCCGAGTGCGGGAAGAGCTTCGCCCACTCGGGCGCCATGAACCGCCACCGGCTCACGCACACCGGGGAACGGCCCTACCAGTGCTCCGTCTGCGAGCGCAGCTTCAACCAGTCCGGCCGCCTGAGGGAGCACGAGAAGATCCACCTGGGGGAGAAGTTCGACTGCCCCGAGTGCGAGAAGAGCTTCACGCGCGCCTCCAGCCTCAAGAACCATTTCCGGCTGCACACGGGGGAGCGGCCGTACGGCTGCAACATCTGCGGCCGGGGCTTCAGCCGCTCGCAGAGCCTCCGGCTCCACAAGCGCAAGCACCTGCTGGTCCAGGCCGGCGACGAGCCCGGCGCCGACATAAAGACAGACGGCTCCTCGCAGGTGGACAGTGACTCCCCGGTAAACATGTGCATCGGCGAACAAAACGATTGATACCGCACATCCGGGGAAGCTGCCGTCGGAGTCCCGCGTTTCCGGCGGCGCGGCGAAGATCGGGGGTTTGCAGACGCAGTTTGGACTCCCGACGCTGGTCAGAAGCTCCTCACACTAATGTTTTAATCGCAAAGAAACACACCTTCTAATACCAGAGGCGGATATTCCACCTCATTCCTCGCTCATTTTCTCGTTTTTTTTTTTTTTTTTTTTTTTTTTATTTTCCCGTTTGTTTCTCGGAACATTTCTCTGTGTTTTATTTCAACGTCACGCCGTCATCCCGGGTCGACGCCCTCCAGCGTAAACGCACATCGCTTGTACCGCGCTTCTAATGTTGGCCGCCAGGGGGGGCTCCGTGAGCCCGACCCGGCCGATGCGAACTGCGCCTGCGGGACCCCTGAGTGCAGGACCCGACTCACCCAAGTAAAATACCCACACAGGTACACGCACCCGCTGAAAAAGCTCGATTCAGCGACGTTACGAACCGTAATTAAACACTTATAAGCTCAGTCTAGGTGGGAAATGTTAGCGGTCATATATACTCTCGTGTATCACTCTTACTTATTAGTTGCATTATAAAGTACTGCACTCACATTTAGAGTATTTATGGTAGTAAGAAGGACTCCTCTGAGGTCTGTGATTTCTCTCTTTCCATGAAGTATTCTGTCATTCTGACTTACCGTGTTTGTGGACGTTTGGACTGACATGTCGGAACCGGGTTATCGCACCCGGCAGGTTAAACGCGCTCCCCGGCCAAACGGGGAGACGATGACATTCATAATTATTATTATAATTATTATTATTATTATTATTACTTTGCCGAAAAAAAAAACCGTTTTGCCTTAGTGGTCGTCAGTTTTATGTATTTCAAAGGGGTCTCCCGAAAAAACCTGAACGGAGCTTCGGTGGATTCCCTCGAAGGCCAAGTGAATCTCCGACCGAAGGAGGCCCGGGTCGGAGGGGGGGAGGGTGGGATTACGGACGGTACGCTCCCCTCAGCACCGCCTCCTGCTGTACGGGAAACTACATACTGTACAATAAAAGTGAAAAGAACCGGGGATTTGTGTCCTTGGGTTTTGTTGGGGCGCAGATGTCCCGTAATCTCGACGACCTTCGGCTTGTTTGTCCGTTACCGCCTACATCTACAAACACCACCAGAGGTGGGACTCGACGTTTCAGACGCGTCGAGCGTTGTATTGTCGACGGTAAAAATGCAAATTTGTAAATATTCAAGCAAAACCGAAAGCGGTCGAATCCACGGCGTTTCCCCCATTGCAGTGCAGGATGTTTGACAACGTTGGCAGTTACAAATTATTTTCCACGTTTCGCATGAAAAGAGGAGGCCCCGGCCTCCGACGAAGAAAACGAGGAGTTGAGTAATATCACGACAGCAGAAGGCTGTAGATTATCTCCCAATAATAGTGTAAAACTATTAACACACGCAGAACAGTAATCTGAACAGGAATAACCTTCAATTCCTTTCTGTTTCTTTGTTTTTAAGGATCAACTGGATTTGTTCCCATAATAAGTAACATGGCCTTCAGTGTTCAAATCAAATCCTCAAATAAATGAATAGTAATATACATTTGCATGTACACACAGGATATTTAATTTAAATCAAAAACCATCTGATAACTTTTAGCATACGTAAACATTTAAAGAATGTCAATAGGTTATATCGAAGTTAAACTGATACCTACATCTCACACTATCAACAACTTCATGTCCCGTGAACGCATCGCAGCAGATGAGACGTGCAAGAAATGAACAAGGTTTTTCTCTTTTTGTTTGTTTTCTTTTGTTCATTTTGTCTCTTGTTTAAAGTTCACAACTGAGTTTGGATACGAAACATTAACGAGTCCTGCTTTACACTCCGCGAATCAGCCTCGTATGATTCCGCAGGAAGAAAGTTCTCGAATCAACGAGGGTACTCGAACGCAGCATGGGGATAAACAAACCCACCGTCGTGCACCGGCGGTCCCGCTAGCTCATTTAATCGGCGATACGAGCGACTTAGATGGGATGGTTTTTGTCCTCGATGTAGCGGAGGTTTAATTTTTTAAAACGCGAGTGAAAAGACCAGGTAGGACAACCTGAACGTCCTTGTCGAAGTCTCTGCTAGCTAAAAGTTACCCCGCGGCTAAAGTCAGCTGGCGACGACCGCTGCGTTATTTTAGAAATTAGACCGTCGTGTATCGTGTTTTTCGTTGTACATATAAACCTTTTTACGTTTTTAGAATTTACTTCCGACCCAGAAAGTGGGCACGGGTTTAATTAGACATAGTTAACTGTCAGTGAATTTCCAGGGGATTTGTCTATTAGCCGAAGTTACTTAGCTAACTAGCTACGGGGCAACGTTCAAGGCAGCACGGTCACGTGACTTAATGGCAACTGACACCGTGTTGCGTTCAAGCCAAACAGTCAAGGTGCCAAATTAACGGTGTGAGTGTAAAATAAAACAATATGTTAAATATTAAGTTAAAATACGTGTCAGATACTAGTATAAAACACACAAGCCAGAGTTGTGATTTGCACCAGTTGTTCATTGGTGAAAGTTTTATTCATAGTCTGATTTGGTGATGATGTAAAGCCAGAACTCAAACTCCATCAATGAATGTCTGCTGTTGTTTTTTTGAACTCTGTGGTCTCGTCTCTTCCATCAGAGTCTTTGACACGCAGACGCCGCCACGATGGTTTCCTACAACCGCCTGAGCCCAGAGGACGTGCAGTTCTCCGGCGCTGTGCTGTCCGAGGAGCCCGGCCCGCATCTGAAGGAAGCCGCTGTGAGTCCAGAGCCAACTCTTTATCCTGGAAAGCTGCAGGAAACCTCTGGTGTGTGTAGCTTAAATGACCCTGTGTGTGTGTGTGTGTGTGTGTGTGTGTGTGTGTGTGTGTGTTTCAAGGAGCCAGACACAGAAGAAGCCACTCTCCTCCCTCGCAGCCTCTCTTGTTCTGTCACCAAGTGGCTGCTGGTGATTGGCTGCCTGCTGCTCCTCCTGTGTGGCGGTTGGCTCCTCGGCACCATGTTCTGGCTGCACAGTCCATCAAGCCTGGAGCCCCACCGGCCGCCGCCACCGGCGCCACCCTCTGGAGGCCAAGCCAACGACACGGCAGCCGCCGGTGCTCGCCGCGACCGCTGCGGCGCCATCCCCGAGACCAGGAGGTTCGACTGCTATCCTGAAAGCTATGTGACCAGAGAGCTGTGCGAGGCGAGGCGTTGCTGCTTCCTCCCGGCCTCCTCCGGCACGCCGGCGAGGAACGGCGTCCCCTGGTGTTTCTACCCACCTGACTTCCCCACCTACTCGGTCCGGGCCGTCCGGGACACGGCCCTGGGGCAGAAGGTGACACTGGTGAAGGAGGTGCAGACCTACTACCCCGGGGACATTCTCACCCTGGAGGCGGAGATCCGCCTCGAGACAGATGCTCGACTGCGGGTCCGGGTGAGTCGCGTGATCACACCGACAACTATTTGGCCAAACTTTACCAATAACTAGGGCGGACTAGTTAATAATCCTAGTTCTAGAATCTTTGAGCTAAGAAGCTGTGCACGTCAGATGGCTGGTTGAGGACGACAAACGCAAACCCAGGATACTTACAGTCTGTCCTGTGCATTTCCTCCGCTCGCGTTACAGATGAACAAAGTCCAGGAATGAGTGGATAAATACTTGTTTCTGTTAAGTTGAGTTCGCTCCGCTGATAATGTCGTGTGTTTCAAATCCAGATTACCGACCCGGCGAGTTCACGTTTCGAAGTCCCCATCTCCGTACCCGTCGTCGACAAGGCGGCCCAGAGCCCGGTCTATTCGGTGGAGATCTCGCGCGACCCGTTCGGCATCGTGGTGAAAAGGACCTCCACGGGCGTGGTGATGTAAGCCCGGCTTCGTCCGGCGCCGTCGCCCCCGGCGGCCAGTCCTTGAGCTCACTGTGATTCCTCCCCAGCCTGGACACCACGGCGGCGCCGCTCTTCTACGCCGATCAGTTCCTGCAGGTGTCCACCTCCCTGCCAACCCCGTACGTCTACGGCCTGGGCGAGCACCTGTCCGGCCTCCTGCATGACGTCAACTGGAACACCCTCACCATGTGGGCCAGGGACGTCCCCCCCATGGTAAACACACTCCTCTTCAGTGATGTCATTCAGCACCGGGGCAGATTATGGGAGCTCTACTTGTGCACTCTAGGAAAATACCAACCTGTACGGAGCCCATCCCTTCTACCTGGTGACGGAGGAGGGAGGGAGCGCACACGGGGTCTTCCTGCTGAACAGCAACGCCATGGGTGCGCCCGCCTCCGTCCTCTCATGGCGCGATTAGCCACGGGCTAAGTGTTAAACCGACGCTTCTTCTCTCGTCGTCTCCTCAGACGTGGTTCTCCAGCCGGCCCCGGCCCTCACCTGGCGCACCATCGGCGGCATCCTGGACATGTATGTCTTCCTGGGTCCCGATCCCGGCTCGGTGATCGGACAATACCTGGACGTCGTAGGTGGGCCCCCCCGTATCATTGCCTCGAAGGAGACGCTAAAGCACAGCGGCGCCCCGTTTAATTGCCTCTCTTCGTCCGACTCAGGTCACCCGGCGATGCCCGTCTACTGGGCCTTAGGCTACCACCTTTGCCGCTGGGGATACAACTCCAGTGACACCACCTGGGAGGTGGTGAAGAAGATGAGGAGCCTGGAGATCCCCCAGGTAAAGACGGGCCTTCAAAGAGCCATTTGGAAACAGGAGACGCAAAAACCTTTTGAAATTTTATTTCTCCATACAATAAAAACAGGAGATTGCCGATTTCGAAGGTGAAGTTCAGATAAAGTAGTCAGTGTGTATTTGAGTCGAAACTTAAATGATCCATCCGGAACAAATCCAAACGTTCGAACCCGAAAAAGGCATCCGCGTCCTTTCGCCATTATCTTTTTACAGCGCGCAGTCACCGTGAATAAAAAGTTATTTCACTGAATACTGAAAATATATATATGCAACGTAGAAGCTAATTAAATTCTATTTTAACTTGGAAAATGGGATTTTTTTTTTTTTCGCTCCTGCGCGTCAGGGCTATAAAAGCACTATATGGCATAATTTTACAAGCAAGAAATTAAACAAGATCACCTTCAGTTGTCAAATTTAAAATCACAATAAAAAATAAAAAAAAAAAATTAAAATTCTGCAAGCTTGTGTTCTGGTTGTAATAAATTTGGTTAAGATGAGATGAGAGATGAGAACTTTATTTATCCCGAAGGAAATTTTTGTGCCAGAGTTTCAAGCAAAAACAATAACAATAATAGATAATAGTAGGAAGGAGGGAGAATAAGAAATACAATAAAATATAAATTGTCAAGGTTAAGGCTATCAGTGTTTTAAGGTCTTAAGTACAAAGATTTGAAGATTCCCTGCGGCTGAATACAACTGAATAAAATACCTGCATTTTTAATAGTTAAATAATTCATATCAGTGTTTTTTTAACTGGATGGTGAAAGTCTGCTGTAACCGCCGCCTCCCTCACGCGCAGGACGCCATGTGGAATGACATCGACTACATGGACCACTACCTGGACTTCACGCTGGACCCCGCCGCCTTCTCCACCCTGCCGGACCTGGTCGGCGACCTGCACGCTCACGACCAGCGATACGTGGTCATCCTGGTAAACGCACGCCACACGCTCGCAAGCCGGCGAGTCGGAGCGCGTGGCTGACAAGTTTCCGCCCTGCAGGATCCCGGCATCAGCAACACCCAGGCGGAGGGCTCGTACTGGCCGTTCGACGAAGGGCAGAAGAGAGGAGTCTTCATCAAGGACTCGGAGGGAGTAACTCTCACTGGGGAGGTGAGCGGGGAACGCAGGGGAACGCCGCCTTTAGCCGATGCTAAATTGTTAGCGCGTCTTGTTCCTGGCGGTGTGGCCGGACGGCTCGTCCGCATCGCCTCCGAGCTAAACCTCGGATCTCCCGGCAGGTGTGGCCGGGCCTGACGGCGTTTCCTGACTTCTCCGACAACGTGACCCACGAATGGTGGTACGAGAACCTGCAGAGGTTCCACCAGAAGGTGCCGTTTGATGGATTGTGGATCGTAAGTAAACTCGTGGGCGAAAAATAGACGCCCGGGTCGCTAGCCTGCGGCGCGCTGACACCTGGCTGGACCGTGTCGCTAGCTTAGCCGCTAACCGCGTCTCTCGGGTTTAGGACATGAACGAGCCGTCCAATTTCTTCGACGGGTCCTCCAAAGGCTGCACGTCAAGCAGTCTAGATAATCCTCCTTACACACCAGGTGGGTGACGTGAACTCCATTCTGCACACACACACACACACACACACACAGAGCTGACAGAATCACACCTTGTTTTGCCTTCCAGCCATGCTAGGAGGCTCCCTGAAGGCCAAGACGGTGTGCGCGTCGGCCGTGCAGAAGCAGTCCGTGCACTACAACATGCACAACCTGTACGGGCTGCTGGAGGCCAAGGCCTCCGCGAGGTGAGGGTGCCGAAAGTTACTAGTTTTATTTAAGTAAACAGAGAAACAGCTGATCCTCAGCGGCGAACTGTGGCCGGACTAGCATGCTAACATTGCAGATGAAGCAAATCTTAAACCGATCCGCTCGTGTGTGTGTATGTGTGTGTGTGTGTGTGTGTGTGTGGTCCGTCCTGCCCTCCAGTGCGCTGAAGCGTCTGCTAGCGAAGCGTCCGTTCGTCATCTCGCGCTCCACCTTCCCGAGCCAGGGTCTGTACTCCGGCCACTGGCTGGGAGACAACCGGAGCCAGTGGAAGGACCTGCGTGCCTCCATCTCAGGTAAACCTCCGTCAGCCTGGAGCTGGAAGCCCCGAGCAGCAGATACCAGCTTCCTGCGCCCCCTTTTCCCTCAGGCATTCTGACTTTTAACCTCCTGGGCGTGCCGCTGGTCGGAGCCGACATCTGCGGCTTCAGCGGCGACACGGAAGAGGAGCTGTGCGTCCGGTGGACGCAGGTGGGAGCGTTTTATCCCTTCATGCGCAACCACAACACCCTCGACGCCAAGGTGTGTCTTCGGAGCTTCCGGATATTTCCTTTTTGCTCCTTTTCCTCCGAGATGTTTATTTTCCTGTCTCCAGCCCCAGGACCCGACGGCGTTCAGCCCGCTGGCCCGCAACGCCATGAAGCAAGCCGTGCTGCTGCGCTACTCCCTCTTCCCGCTGCTCTACACCCTCTTCCACCACGCGCACGTGCACGGGCACACCGTAGCTCGCCCCCTGATGTTCGAGTGAGCGGTTTGTAAAAGCCAGAAAAAGCTCGGGGTAATCATCCGTTTTTTTAATTATTTTTTCTCCACTCGGCAGGTTCCCGGAAGACGCGCGGACCTACGCGGTCGACGGTCAGTTCCTCTGGGGGCGGAGCCTGCTGGTGACGCCGGTGTTGGACCCTGGGGTGGAAAGCGTCGAGGGTTACTTCCCAGAAGGCGTTTGGTACGACTATTACACGGTAAGGCTCCGTGCAGAGAGATCGCCGCCGCGCCGAAGCTTCTTCCCGTGAACCCCCACGTCCTCCCAGGGCGACGCCATACGGAGCCGAGGGGAGGAGCTGCGGCTCCACGCTCCCCTGGATGAGATCAACCTGCACCTGCGGGGAGGATCGGTGACGCCCACGCAGGTAAACTTGTGCGTCTCACGGCCGCGACACAACCCGAACCACGGAGACGGACATGTTGTTTCTGCACAGATGCCAAACACCACCCTGTGGGCCACCACCGGCCAGCCTCTCCATCTGGTAGCCGCCCTCGCCTCCGACGGCTCGGCCTCGGGGGATCTCTTCTGGGATGACGGCGAGTCTCTGGACACGTACGAGCGCGGCCGGTACGCCTACATCGTCTTCGAAGTCGCTCAGGTGGGACTTTAAGGGAGTTATTACCATTTTTCTTCTCCATCGGTTTCACAACGCGGGGATACAAAGTAACGGATCCCCGTCCTTTTCGTCGGCTCGTATAACAGAAAGCGATGACGGCGCATGTGCTCCACAACAACACGGAGGCGACGTTCGTGGCGGTGGAGTCGGTGTCCTTCTACGGCGTGACGGAGAAGCCCGTCAGAGTGCTGGTCGACCTGCGGGAGGCAGCGTTCAGCTACAGGGAGAACCAGGCGAGGACACACACACACACACACACATGCGTACACCTCTTTGAGAGGATTCAACTCGATGCATGCTAACATCCATAAAACAAGAGAAATGCTAACATGTAACAGCTGTACCGAGCAGCCAATGAGGGTCGCCGGTTTGATTCCATGACACGATCAATAACATTTATTGATTGTTTATATCACGCTGTCCGTGAAGCGGCGTTTAAAACGTCGGACATGTTGCGTGCCGCTAGCTAGCGCGGAGATAAATCCCGGAAAACCACCAGCGAGGTTTGCCTGTCGTCAACTTGACACATTTACAGGGAGTCATTCAAAGCCGGTCGGGGACAGTTTGATTGTTTATCGCTAAATTAAGTTTAGTGGTAAAGTGTAGCAAAGTGTGCAAGTTACATTTAGCATCATGTTGTAGCATTAAATGTGTAGCCGGTAAGTGAAGTTAAGTGATAGAGCACCGAATTAAAAACCGCCCATCTCCCACATCTTAATCCGATTTCTGAGGAAAATACATTTAATAAAACAATTTTTTGAATGTATTATTGCGATTTTTTTAGAAATGATTTGCTATTTAAAAGGTACATTTTTCTTATTTTAAAAATACTGTGAAACTGGGGGGCTGGAATGGATTCATAGCATGTCACTCAATTTTAATTAATTGAATTTTAGCAAAACGTTGTAGCAGCAAGTGAAGTAACTAAAAAGTGAAGATAGAGCAACAAATGAAATAACTTGTCATCTGATCTTCAAGGTAATTTCACTTAATAAAACCGGTTTATTTCTTTACATTCTCTTTTATTACCAATTCTCACCGTTTTATACATTTTTCGTGATTTCCGAAAAACACGCAACAAAGCGGCTTCATAGCGTTTCAACTCATTCAATTTGCGAAGTTTAATTCGATATCCGAGCGCACGGAGCTCCGAGCTCATCAGCTGATGAGTCCAACTCAGAAATCAAAAGTCGGGAACCGCCGCGGCATCGGTGGTTCTCGTTCCTCCACGCGGATCCTGAGTGGGCGGCGTCTCTTCCAGGTGTTGACGGTGGCCGGCCTGGGCCTCCGCCTCGCTCGCAACTTCACCATCAGCTGGATGTGATCGCCATGACGACGACGACGCCCGCCTCGCCGCTTATCACACGCCGGTGAACACATTCGGGGTTCCCGTTTCCACTCCGAGCACCCCCCCTCCTCCTTTTCCCCTTCACCCCAGTTTGCACTCCTCTTTTTTTAAAAACCGATTCCCCGTGAAATATCCCCTTTATTTGTTGATGAGGCCGCTCGGCCAATCGGTGAGCGGCGAGGGGAGTCAAAGGGGATTCCGGGCGCCGAGCCGGCAGGGCCTGAATGTACGTGCTGTTTACGGCCCGCTTTTGCACTGATGAGGACTCTGGGTCTGCACATTGCCTTATGAAGTGTGTGTGTGTGTGTGTGTGTGTGTGTGTGTGTGTGTCGAGCCCTTTGATTGGTCTGTGAAAAAAAAAAGGTCGTGACGCTGTTGATCAAGTTATTGATGCTTTACTGCTGTGATTTTTTTTTTTTTTTTTTTTTCCTTTTTAATATTGAAAATAAAAAACACTTTTTGATTTTCTTCAGATTTTTGGAACGAAATCCTCGCCCGCTGAACATTTCTGGTTTTATTTACTAATTTAATGCTTTTTCTTTCCCTCCGTCCCATTTGTTATTTTTCTGTGCTTTTTTAACATCGGCACGTCGTTGCTTAGAACTGACGACCGAAAAAGAGGGGGAGGGGAAACGAGAAATGTTTTATTTTCTGTATCAGGATCCAAAATCGGAGCAGGTTTTGTGCATTTCAGTGAAATTGTGATTAAAATTCTTGCCGCTGAGCCAATTGCAGATTCTCTCAGATTCTGAAGACCAACAATTCACATTCTCATTCACACATAGCGACAATTTAGGTTCTCAAGTGAAACTCCTGCATGTGTTTGGACTGAAGGAACTCGGAGAACCACACAGAGAGGCCTCAAGTTCCAACATATATGTAGATATAAATATATATAATCTTCTGTTTTCCTCTGGACGGTGAGATGGGAAAGGAAGGCTCCACTCATAAACAAACCCTGGATGAAGTATTTTAAGAAAAACCAAACAACCGTGCTGCTTTTTCCTGCTTTCAGCCCATTTAAATCCACATTGTTTTGTTTTCTTAAGTCCACTCTTAATTACACGTTCCTCGGGGATATTTCTGTCTGGACGTCATCTTTGGGAATTTATCACCTGAGGAGGCCGCCAGGAAAACGAGCCGTTAAAAAAAAAAAAAAAAAAAAAAAAAGCGAGAGAATCACCGGACGAAAAATAAAAGCCGTAGAAAAGCGCGCACGCACACAAACGCACAAAAGCCAAAGTGTCTTGATAAGGCCGCATGATAGCACGGCTGGGTGAGCGTCCCGGGCCGATAAGCGGGACGCGTGTTTGCTTTGGCGCGGCGGCGGCCCTAACTGTTTCCAGATGGCACGTATATCACCGAGGGGGGGGGAAGGGGGGGGTCTGTCAAAAGCATTCTGCTCCACTGACGAGAGCGTTTCCTGTCTGGATTTTGGAGGATTAAGTGTTTGTGCGGAGAGAGTGAGAGAAGAGGAGGGGGGGGGTCCTTTTGGAGAGGGGTTGGCGGCCATCTTGTATGTTGGGCTTTCCAGAAAGGTCCGTGCACAGTCACACTCTTCTTCTTTTTCTTCTGCTGCTGCTTCTAAGGTTGTTTACGCTTCCCGGCGTGGAAAAGTTTGGGAACGTCAGGAAATAAAATTAAAATGCTGCCCCCTCTTCCTCCCCCCCCCCCGGACTGTCAGGACAAAGCTGCCCTTTTTGTACTTGTGTTGGACAGGGCGCGAGAACAACCCACCCCCACACACACACACGCACACACACTCCCCGGGAGCTGAAGAAGAGCCCCCTCCCTTGTTTTCACGCTACAAAAGACAAACCGCCGCGCTTCTTTGCCCTTCTTTGGAAGTAGAGGTCGTCGTTTCCTGAGGAGGTGGTGTCGGCGGCTCCGCACCCTCGGCGCCGCTCACCGCTTCATCCGGTGAACGAGTGAGTGTCGCCATCGTAAACAACCCCGGAGGTCGTCGTGGAAACGTTTTACTCGTGTTAGCATTTCATCTTAGTCCAAAAAAACAGGCAGGTGGTTCATCGGAGACCCCGAATTGTTGTGTGAATGACAGGGTGAACACCTGCACGCCTCTGTATGAATGAGTTGTGTATGTCTGATGTCAAGATAAGAGGGTGAACTTTGTGTTTTCTCGCCGGTATAGATAATGAAACGTTGAATGAGTTCGCGTGACCCCGAAAACAAAGGAAATCCAAAATGGCCACCGCTTCATTTCTGCTTCTGCCTCTTTTCCCCGCCGTTCCCTCGGAAACGTCCGCGTCTTATCGGCTCCCCCTCAAACTAAAAATGGAAATTCCTCAATAACGTCCAGAATTCTGGCTTCCCTTTCTGTCACTCATCTTGGTCCGCAGACTATTCTAATACCTCTTTTGCTGTCAAAAAAAATCAACCGAAAATACACCCGATTCTAATTCTGCGATGCTTTTATTAAGAAAAAAATAAATAAATCAGTTGAGTTAAGTTTCAGGAGAACGCTAAGTACTTGTGTTGCGTCATGGCAGAAGTCGTTTGACCCCGTGGATCGGCGGTGAATCAGCAACTTCCTGCCCGGCCGCCTGTGAAAGAGCCTGTTTCTCTTTTACGCCTTCAAAATGGGATCTCTGCTGGAATCTTTATCGGAGGTTCAGCCACGCTGAGGATTTTATAGTGACGGATTCCGTCTCATGGGGGGCCTCTGGGCTAGCATTAAACATCAGTTTCCTGACAAAAATCTTTGACTGGAAGAGAAGTTTAAATTCATAAAAATAGTTTGCGTGTGTTCTTTTTTCTTCCTTGTTCTTTTGTTTTTGTCAGGTATTAGCACTCGCACACCCGCGGCGGCTCCCAGGGCGTGGTGTTGTCACTGCCAAGACAAATATTTGCAGCCTTGTTCAGATCCTCGTCACCCCGTGATTGTTTTGCTGATTTCTAAATTTGCAAACATCAGATTTTCATTTGAACTAACTCAGCTAACACAGGCTAACAAGTGTCGGAACTGGTCGACGCAGCTAAACACAGGCTAACACAGCCAATCGCCAGCAATAAAGGGCTAAAAACAGACTAGCACAGCAGAAAACAGGCTAGCAGAGGCAAATATTGGCTAACACCGGCTAACAACAGCCTAACAAAGGCTACGCCAGGCAAACACTGGAAAACAAGCGAACACAAACATTGGCTTAAACAGGTTAACACAGCAGAAAACAGGCTAACAGCCTTACAAGGGCTAGCAAGGTGAACAGGCTAACACTGTGGAAAACAAGTTAACACTTTTAAACAGACTAACTCAGTGTTACAGGGGCTGAAACAGGCTAACACATGCAAACATTGGCTAAAACTGACTAACGGTGTGGAAAACAGGTTAGCACTTTGTAACAAGGTCCTATACAGGTTGACAAAGCAGAATACAGGCTAACATGGCATAACCGGCTATAAAATGTCAATATATCTTAAAACAGACTTACAAAAGCTACAACAAATAACAGTGGAAAACAGATTAACACAACCTAACAGGGGCTAATATTATGTAAAACAAGGTAACTCAGGGAAAGAGGCTAACACAGGACTAAAACAGACAAGCCAGCCACCGACCTTCTTATTGAGTTGCACTCTCCCCCTGGCTAACAGGCTAACATAGAAGAAAACATGCTAACACTGACCACCAAGGGCTAAAACAGGCTAACACAGCTAAATTGAAACTAACACAGCCAAACAGCTTCTGACTGAGCTGTTTGGCCACAATCTCCTCCTGGCTAACTTGCTAACACTGTGGAAATCACGCTAACACAGCCTAACAAAGGCTAAAACAGGCTAACGCTGCTGAATAAAAGCTAACACAGCTAAACACCTGTCAACAAGGGCTAGAACAGGGTAAGACAGGCACACAAAGCCTGATACAGGCTAACAAGGCTTAAAACTGGCTAGCATAGGCTAACACCAGCTAATGTGGTTCAAGACAGGCTACAACAGGCCCAGTTCTCACAGAGACTGCAAAGGAATTTCGAGAATCTCATGTTGTTTTTTTTTCATACTGAGGATTTCTTCAAACATCACACACACACACACACACACACACACACACACACATAATGCTATCGCTGGCTTACGGTTCCAATCTGGATTGAGCAGATGTGATTAATAACAGAGGCTGGCGGCTCGATTGTCTGATGGGCCAATCAGCACACGGGGAAAAGGGGACGGCCAATCAGCTACAGGGAGAACCATCACTGAATACGATTGGCCAAGAGACAGGATGCCATTTTACTCAAAGTGAACACAAAATTGTCTGTGAACAACAGAGTGAATTGTCTCGATAGGTGACCCAGATTAAACCCCGCCCCCTTTCCAAATTAGCCAATTTGATTGGCCGCACCACAACTGGCGTGATTGACAGCTCCTATGATTGACAGCTGCCATGATTGACAGCTCCTGTGATAATGACATTCTGTGA
The DNA here is from genome assembly GCF_037954325.1 of Fistularia commersonii. Taxonomy (NCBI): domain Eukaryota; kingdom Metazoa; phylum Chordata; class Actinopteri; order Syngnathiformes; family Fistulariidae; genus Fistularia; species Fistularia commersonii. The sequence goes on along the minus strand of NC_141295.1, from coordinate 3,747,898 downwards.
TGTCGCTGTGAGGTCACGTGATGTCACCTATGATGTTAATCTGGTTTTTGTAAAAGGATTCAGCCGACGGGCGGGAAAGTAAAAGGCCCGCCCGTCCTTCCGTGAGAACACAACGCCGCTCAGGAAACACACACACACACACACACACACACACACACTGACTGATGTCTGATAATCCAGCAGTGGGTGACCAGGAGGAGTGTATTGTGCTGGTAGTGTGTGTCAGATTACAACAGGTGAACATGAGTGTGTGTTTACACACACACACACACACACACACACACATGCAGCGTTTGCTCTCAAACACCTCCGATCCGTGAGTAAGCGAAACTGGAGCCTGTTAATCCCGCCCGCCCGCCGCCGCAGGTGAGGCAGGCTCCGCCCCCAGCAGGCAGGTCGGGGCAGGTAGCAGACACACCTGGCGGACGACTTTCACTTAATCCTGTTCAGAACGGACCTGCGGTTAATCTCACAGCCAGCAAACCAGACACAGGTCGCTTTTTTAATCTGGAGAGATTAGGGTTGACAGGCGGGCGGGCGGGGGTCGTCCCGGCAACCGGACTCGTTGAAGTCGGGTTACGGGTCAGATTAGCGGTGAACTGCGGAAATGAATGCCCCCTGCCGCCCAGCTAATCTGGGATTATGACGGGATTAGATTGAGTCTGAAGGCAGAAATGGGTTGACATGACTGATTCCTGTCACCCTAGAATCTAATGTAAATGGATTGATTAATTTGATCAGCTCTGTTTGGATTATAATCTAGAGTAAATCAATACATTGATCATTGTTATTGTTTTTAGATCAGATCTGATGGGATTATAATCTTAAATAAATCAATGAATTGATTATTATTAGTATTATTTTCAGATCAAATCTGGTGGGATTATAATCTAAAGTGAATCAATGAAGTGATTATTCTCACTATTGTTTTTAGATGGGATTATAATCTGAAGTAAATTGATGAATTTATTATTATTGTTTTCAGATTAGATCTGATGGGATTATAATCTAAAGTAAATCGATGAACTGATTATTATTATTATTTTTAGATCAAATCTGGTGGGATTACAATCAATGAAATGATTATTCTTATTGTTTTTAAATCAGATCTGATGGTATTATAATCTGAAGTAAATTGATGAATTTATTATTATTGTTTTTAGATCAATCTGATGGGATTTTAATGTAGAGTAAATCAATGAATTGATTATTCATATTATTGTTTTTAGATCCAATCTGATGGGATTATAATCACTGGATGTGAAATTATGTGGGTTATGATGCAATCAGAAGTCAGAAATTAGATTAAATGGCTTATTTCCTGTCTTGGAGGAATTGAAAGTACATTTCAAGTCAATGAACAAATGAATGGATTCATGTGAACCCATCCAATCGGATTATAATCCCTGGATGCGAGATTATGACGTGGGATTATGACGCAATCAAAAGACAGGAAATACACCGAAATGGACCGATTCGACCTAAAAAAAAAAAACACACAAAAATAAATCGGTGTTCATTTTTAGATGTGACATCACAGCGTGTACCGATCCACGCAAACACCGCAAGCTCCACCCACTCCACGTCACTCTGACCTTTCCACAGGTGTCGTTTCAGCCTCTCTACAATCGAAAGTAGGTGATTCCCACGTTACCCGGAACACGCCCCGCCTGTTTCCCAAAGTTCCGTGGAAGTGGGAGGAGGAGAAAGAGGAGGAGGAGGAGGAGGAGGAGGAGGAAGTCCACGGGAGTCCACGGGTGTCCACGGGAGTCGTGCCCGCCGCCGGTGTGTCGGGCTTCGGTTGTCCGGCGATGAAGTCCGGGACGTCCGCCGTGAAGGCGCTGCAGCAGTGGTGCCGCGTCCAGTGCGAAGGTTACCGGGACGTGAACATCTGCAACATGACCACCTCCTTCCGGGACGGCATGGCGTTTTGCGCGCTCATCCACCGGCACCGACCCGAACTCATGTGAGTACGATCGTGACCGTGGGGGAACCGTCACGCCGCGGCCACTTCCGGTTCTTCTTTTCTCCCGTTCGGTGTTCTTGGACCCGCGGCCACGGTGTTGTTTTTTTTTTTTTTTTTTTTTTTTTTTTTTTTTTTCATTTTAATTAATTTTTACTTTTTGTTTTGTTTTATGTTTTTTCTGTTTTTGTTTTGTTTTGTTTTGTTTTAGTTTTGTTTTGCGTGGATCCGGATCTTGCCCCCGCTTCCCAAGTCACGTGATAAGAAATCCGTTTCGAAATCAATGATTTTATTCTGCAGATGGAACATAAAAAGGTTGGAAAAAAAAATGTCAGAAATGATAAGAATTCATTGTAAAATGTAAAAATTGACCCGAAATATTTGTGAAAAAAATTGGGTTGATTTGAAGGGAGATTAAGAAAAAAGATTGAATTAAAAATAATTTAAAAAATGCAAGTTAAATAAACAATTCTTTTTGAAGGAGATAAATAAAAATACATAAAAAATGACCCGGAATCCTAAGGTAATTAAAAATCATGAAGGTATTTTTATTGATTTTTTATTTATTTATATTTTTTTTAAGTTATTTTTAAAGAGAGAAACAAAATTGTGAAGCTATTTTTTTTTAATTTATTTTTTAAGTTATTTTGAAGGAGGGGAAAATATTAATAATAATAAATAAATAATTTTGAAATTGCAAGAAATATAAAAACAAGACTTTTTTTTGAAGGACAAATAAAAATAATTAAATAGAAATGACCCGGAATCTCAGGTGAAGTACAAATCATAAAACTATTTTTATTTAGATTTTTTTTTTAATTTATTTTTAAAAAGTTTTTTCAAGTAGGTAAAAAAAAACATTAGGCTATTTTAATTCATTTGTTTTAAAATGTATTTTTAAAAAGTTTTTTTAAGAAGGTATAAAAAAATCGTGAGGCCATTTTTAATTAAGTTTTTTTACATTCATTTTTTAAAAAGTTATTTTGAAGGAGGTAAAAAAAGATTAATAATAATAAATAAATAATTTTAAGAATGGAAGTGAAATAAAAACAATAAGTTATTTTTGAAGCAGATAAATGAAAATAATTACATAGAAAAATACCTGGAATCTCAGGTGAAGTAAAAATCATGAATCTATTTTTGTTTTAAATTTAAAAAAAAAAAGTAATGAGGTAAAAAACATTAATAATAATAAATAAATTAGTTCGAAAAAGCAAGTGAAATTAACAAAAACAAGTAATTTTGAAGGGGATAAATAAAAAGTAATAAGTTAGAAATGACCCATAATGTATGAAAATGAAAGTGAAAAAAAAATCATGATTTTTTTTTAAATTTTTTTATTTTTCCAAAATTGATCAAAAATTATCAATTGATTTTAAGGAGATAAAATAAGATTAATGAAAACTAAATTTAAATAATTCAAATTAATACCTTTAAAAAACGTCATGTAAAATAAACAAAACATGAAAATATTTTAAAGGAGATAAATAAAACAATGTCAAAAAAAAGATTAAAAAATACAAGTAAGATTAACTAAAATTGTAGTTAATTTGAAGGGGATAAATCAAAAATATATTTAGAATAATTAAAAATGCAGATGTAAAAACGCTTCTTCTGACCAGAAGGGTGATTTGATATCAGAGAACTGTGAAAGTGAAAAAAAAAATGTAATCCAATTATTTAATGACATTGTATTACAATTGAATTTAGATTAATTTAATTTTGTTGAATTTTAACTTTATTGCTTTTTTTTTTTCACCCAACAACATGAAAACATCAACTTGAAAGCTCCAGTCTGACATTACACTTGAACCTCTGCTGTCATAGCAGAGAAGATGTCGAGTGTGTGCATGTGTGTGTGGGTGTGTGTGTGTGTGTGTGTGTGTGTATGTGTGTGTGTGTGTGATTAACCCCCCCAAGCCATGGACAGGAAGTGATTTGTCTTCCTTCTCTGCTTGCAGCGACTTTGACTCCTTGAAGAAAGAAAACGTTTACGAGAACAACAAACTGGTGAGATATTTTTCCCTTGGTTGCCCCTGGCAACCAGGGAGCCTCTGACCCTGCTGACCTTGAACGGTCGATCCCGTAGTTGGATGCAAAAAGATGCGAACTGTGAATCAGCTGGTCTTATTAGCCGCTAAATGCTAAAACAGTGTAAGTGAACAGAAAATTAGCAACATGCTAACACACTTTGCAGGCTCCATCTAACAGGATAACCCCGGTAACCTCAGAGGAGGAAACACGTCTGCAGAGCGGGAGTTGCTTCCAGATCCCATCTGGACTCCTTGGCTGCATTTCTGCATTTTCTTTTACTTTCATTTTCCCCTGCAGCTTCTGGGCTGAGTGACCCCCCCCCCGAAAATATGATGCAGAGCACAGTCATCCTGCGCTTGGCTGCTCTGGACCTTTTGATTTGTTTCAGGGTCTAAACCAGTAATGCGTATTTTCCTCCACTTTCTGCCCCTGTTTACTGGAAATCCTCAGAAATCAACAAAGTTTGAATGAGATGAAAAAGGTGGGATGTTTCCTGGAAATGATGTGGAAAAAAAATGCCTGAAAATAAAAATAAAATTGCTGGGAAATATCAGACAGAAAATTCTATGAAAGTCCTAAAATTTTTACCTGAAAATTATCTGAAAATAATCAGGATTCTCAAATCAAATCAATTAAATGAATAAAAAGGACTCCCCAAATAATCAGATTATTATCTGAAAATAAACAATGAAAATAAATTGATATATATGAATAATCATAACTCACCATCTAGAAACTCCTCAAAAATCAGCAGGAAGAAAATATAAATCTAAAAATTACCCTCGTAATCACCCTGAGAATAATTAAAAGGAGCATTAAGACTCATGATTTTTTTTCAAAAAGTTTTTTTCCCTCTGAATATTGGAACGGCAGGGAAAATAATCATATTTACTCAAATAATATAATAATAATAAATTTCCAAAATACAGATGCCAAAGAATCCATAAAAATGGAAACAATAAAAGCGACAAAGGGGTAAAAATGAAAAAGTGACACGGGATCGACGGCCTCAAACAGATGTGTTTTCAATTTGTTTCCTGTAGCGTGGAAAATGAAGAAATGATGAAAAACTTTTCAACCCAAAATTCAATAAAATGGAAATAATTTGAAAATGATGGAAAAAAAACAAACAATTTTTTTAACCTGAAAAATATCTGAAAATAATTAGATTGATTTGAAAATCTGCAAAAAGAAAAAAAAAAAAAAATCAGGAAATTTCCTCTGAACATATATCACCAAGAAATTCACCCGATATTCACATTTCCAAAAAAAAAAAAAAAAAAAAAAGACTTGAAACTCACAGAGAAGAAACCATTAAAAAAACATTTAGAGAAAAAAAAAAAAAAAAAAGGGACACCTCGTTGGCTCCCCCTGCTGTCCACCTCCATCCTTGCACATTTATTCTGATGTCACATCCCATATCATAATCTGACGCCTTTTAATCCCGCCAGGCGTTCGCCGTTGCTCAGGAGCAGCTGGGGATCCCGGCGCTGCTGGACGCCGAGGACATGGTGGCGCTGAAGGTCCCCGACCGCCTCAGTATCCTCACCTACGTGTCGCAGTACTACAACTACTTCCACGGGCGCTCCCCCAGTGAGTACTGCAGTATCGGGGCGCGAGAGAAACACGTTTTTATTACCGTATTTTTCCGGATTATACGTCCCTCCAGCCAAAAATGCATAATAAAGAACGAAAAAAACATACATAAGTCGCACTGGAGTACAAGTCGCATTTTTTTTGGGGGGGGGGGGGGGGGGATTTATTTCATAAAATACAACAAGAACAGACATGTCATTTAAAATTTTAATGACGAACAATTTAAAATAAAAATAGAATAGAGGCAACAACAGGCTGAACGATATGCTTACATTACATGACACAACTGAGAAAGTGCGTGGTATGTTAATATAACATACTGACAGTTATTCCGATAACTCTAGCATAAATAACATGATAAGAAGTTTACCAAAACCATCCGTGTCACTCCAAATACCCGGTAACTAAAATTTTTTTTTAAAATTTTTTTTACTACTTGCAGCTTGTAATCAGCAGAATACGATTTCCTTTTCGGTGCCGTTTTTGTTAAGTTCTTCGCTAATGTTGAAATTATTATCACAGGCCTATAGCGCCCTCTTGCGATTCAATGTGAAAATAACATGTGAAATGATAGACCGGTACCGGTAATAATGTGTTAAAAATGTCACACATAAGTCGCTCCAGAGTATAAGTCGCACCCCCCACCAAACTATGAAAAAAAAACGCGACTTATAGTCCGGAAAATACGGTATATCATTAAACCGCTCCTTTCTGTGATTCTGGTTATTTAAAATGATTATAATCCTAATCCCGCAGTTGGAGGTCTGGGTGGGGTGAAGCGACCGTCCGAGGGGCCGGCGGACGAACCGCCCGGGAGGAAGAACCAGCCGGTGACGGCGAAGGTGTTCCCCCCGCAGGTAAAGCAAATGGTACGCTCCGGGATTACAAAATGGCGTGCGGATAATTCCGGATTGACCTGTTTCCCCCCCCAGGACGCTCCGGCGGCACCGGCGGCGTCTCAAACGGGGACCCTGAGCAGCAAATGCGCTTCGTGCAACAAACACGTCCACCTGGTGCAGCGCCACCTGCTGGACGGCAAGCTCTACCACAGGAACTGCGCAAAGTAAGGATTATAATCCGGTAATCTGCGCGGGATGTCCGAGATCGGGGGGTGTAATCTGAGATTGGGATTACAGCGATCCCTCGCTGTAACGCGGTTTACTTTTCACGGTTTCGCCACTTCACGGATTCGCATCGTGTTCTGCATTCTGATTGGCTAAAAAGTCACCCCGCCTCTTCTCTACCTGCGCGTCAATAACGTTGCGGTTTAATATGTGCACGTACGTAAAACAGCTTGCCGATTAAAGTACGTGTAAATTCTCTCGCGATTTTGAGTTTCTCTAAAACCCGTAATGTTGACAAAACGCTCCGGAGTGACAAAAGCACCTGCGGCGGCGGAAGATGCTATTTATCGCGGATGAAGTTAAACTTCTGGACATGCTAAGGGAAGGTAAAAGCTACGCGGCTGTAGGTCGGCATTACGGAATTAATGGATCTTCCGTTCGTTCCATAAAGAAGGAAGAAAAAAACATAAGGACGACAGCAAAAATAAGTTTTTATAAGGATATATGATAATTGTAAAACAAAAAAAAAATTTCTACTTCACGGATTTTGCCTATCACGGGTTCTTTTTGGAACGTAACCCCCGTTAAAAATATACCGTATAACCGGATTGGAACCGTCAATTTACAACCTGTGCTTTTCCTCCCAGGTCTTTGTCCCCTTCCAACCCGAGCGCCGCTTTCAGGGATTTTCCTCGGAGCCCAGACGTCCACAGAGTCGAACGTCAACCCGGTCCGAGGACGCCGACCCCGATCGCGACCCCGACCCCGACCCCGACACGAACCCCGGCTTCTGTCCCGACCCCGACGCCGAACACGACCTCCACCTCGACCCCGACCGCGACGCGAACCGTGACGTCGGCCCCGACCCCGAACACAACGCCATTGTGGCTGGCGGGAAAGTCCGCCGCCACTTCCGCATCTCCCTCCCGCTTCACGTCAGTCCTCACCGTTCCCGCCAAGGAGGTGACGGTGAGCCGACCTGCGATCTGGCAGGCTGGCGGATCTCCCGCCGCCGCCGCCGCTCCCAAACCGCCGCAGTCAAAGCTCCGGCTCTCCCGGGCGGATAATGACGACGACAGCAAGGGCGCCACCAGGAAACTGGACGCTGATAAAAAGCGTGACGTCGCGGTCAAGACCCAGGAGTCGTCGGTATCGGCGGCGGTTTGGACCCAGGTTACGGTCGTGAGCGCGTCCGGGGGCGACGGAAAGCAAGCCGGTGCCACACGGGTGACGGCAGCAGACAGAAAGGCGCTCCCAGAGAAGGAGGACACCGGCAAGACAGAGGCGGCGGCCTTTATCTCCAGGAAGCTGGCAGAGGAAAAGGGCGTCAGGACGGCGCCGGCGAGGAAGACGGACCCTTCTGACCCCCCCAGGCCGGCTGCAGTGCAGACCCCCGTCAAGGATGCGGGGGGAGGCGGGGGCAGGGTGAAGCTCCGACCGCCCCCTTCCCTGCTGACTGACCTGGTGACCCCCACTGGCGCCAACACCCCCAGGACCGCCCACAACGCCGGGGCCGGGACACCCGACAAGGGAGGCGCTCGGACCCCAGGAGCCCCGGCTGACGGCACGGGTGAGGCTGAGACCAAAAACTCCTTTCTTTGCTGTACCCTACCTGTGTCCTTGTGACCTTTCCTTGCCTCCTTTTATGTCACCTTTCCTTGTCTTGTTTCATCTCACCTTGTTGTATCCTATCCTCTTGTCTCACCTTTCTTTGACACTCCCAATAGCATATCACTTAGGCTACAACTGTCGCACCCTCTGTTGTACCCTATGCCTTTTCATTTTTGTGTCCTATATCTCCTTTCCTTGTCGTATCCTAATTTTACTTGCCTGGTGTTATCTCACCTTTCCTTGTTGTATCCCATCTGACCTTTCCTTGTCTCCTCTTATAGCACCTTTCCTTGTCACATCCTATATCTCTTAGGCTACAACTGTTGCACCCTCTGTAGTACCCTATGCCTATGACTTTTCCTTGTTATATCCTATATCTTCTTCCCTTGTCTCCTCTTACACCACCTTTCCTTGCTTGATGTTAATGTACCTTCCCTTGTCTTGTTTTCTCGCCTTTCCTTGTTACATCCTACCTGACCTTCCCTTGTCTACTCTTATACCACCTTTCCTTGTCACATCCTATACCGTATGTCTTAGGCTACAACTGTTGCACCCTCTGTTGTACCCTATGCCTATGACTTTTCCTTATTATGTCCTGTGTCTCCTTTCCTTGTCTCCTCTTATACCACCTTTCCTTGTCACATCCTATATCATATCCCTTAGGCTACAACTGTTGCACCCTCTGTTGCACCCTGTGCTTATGACTTTTCCTTGTTATATCCTATATCTCCTTCCCTTGTCTCCTCTTATACCACCTCTTATATGTATGATATACATCCTATATCATATCCCTTAGGCTACAACTGATGCACCCTCTGTCGTACCCAATGACTTTTCTTTGCTATATCCTATATCTCCTTCTCATGTCTCCTCTTACAGCACCTTTCCTTGTCACATCCTATATCACATGTCTTAGGCTACAACTGTTGCACCCTCTGTCGTACCCTATGCCTATGACTTTTTTTCTCTACTTTTTCACCTTCCCTTGTCTCCTCTTATCTCACCTCTACTTCCCGATCTTCCTCCTCCTTGTCGTCTCCCGTCTGGCCTCCTTGTGTCCTCTCCGGACTCAGCCGCGGACGCAGGCGGACGAGCCGCTGAGCCTCAGTGTGTGTTTGTTTTCCTGCAGCCTCGGAAAGCGGCTCTCCCGCCGACTGGCGCTCCAGACTCAGGCCAGTGTCCAAAGACCCGAAGTAAGTCCCCGTTAGCCGGGTCCGGTCTATTTCCTGGAACAGAAACTAAATCAATTATATGGAAGTACTTTTTGGATTAAACGTGGATAAATAAAAGACGTGTCCTCCGGCGGTTCCCCGGGGGTCCGAGGCGCGTCGGTCCCGCGGCGGCTAATCCACAACGGCTAATCCAGATTACTCGGCGGGCCCTTCCTGCGGGAGGCCCCGGGGCCTGCTGCTCCTCCAAATGTCCCCGCCTCGGATCTAGGCGGGATCTCCGGGTCCGGCGCCGGGGCCGGGCTGCCGTTCTCACCGCCGCGACATATGCTCGCCGCCGCGAGCGCCCCCCTCCTCCCGCCGTCCCCGCATGCCCTTCCCTCT
>NC_141295.1:3713077-3733077 GCF_037954325.1 Fistularia commersonii | reverse complement strand
TTTCTTTCGAGTTTATTTATGAAAGACTAAACTTTTTTGTTTGTTTTACAGTCTGTAAACTGCAGGGGCTTTAATATAAATACATATTTTTTCACTTCTTGTGTGTAAAGCAAGATAATGTGGAAACAGCAATAGTTGTTCCCTCTACTGAGTTTTTTTTCTTCTTTTTTTAGATATTGACACACACACACACACACACACACACACACACACACACTCCTAATTGTGCTTCAACATGCAGTGGATAAAATGTCAAAGCTTTTGTAAACACCCAACTACTTTTCCCAATCTCTACAAAACCCCCACACCAGAGGAGAGTTCTATATAACTATTTATAGTTATATAGAACATACGTATGTATGTGTGTGTGTGTGTGTGTGTGCATATATAAGCCAGGGTGTGAGTTTAAACAGCTGTGGGGGCGGAGGAAGAGGAGGGTGCAGGGTTCAGCCTACTTCAGATCAGCATTGTCATGTCGGATATGGGCCCCCTTTATTTGACTTAATGACAATAGACTCATGGCAGCAGTAGCCATGCCCCCCTCCCTAAAATGAAAGGCTTTTTTTTCGTCTCTACACGCCCCCGATCCAACGTGCGACTTCATTAATTATTAAAATCTTTTGTTGGGGGGGGTGGGGGAGATCTTACAGGAGCCTCATTAACCCGGCTGACTTCTCTCCTGGCGGAGAGGCGAGCTGTTACACACAGATTACACGGCTCTACAGCGGGACACAAAGCGGGGTTCCTTTGGAGCCGCCGAGGAAAAAGGCCCCTTCCCCTTTCGCAGTTTGTCAAATCCAAAAAAAATCAGCGCGGACGGAATAGAGGTGAAGGCAACGGGCTAACGAACGCTAACTCAAAGGAGCCCCCTTTAATCGGCCGCCGTTGGATCTTGCTGGGTTTATTTCAAGATGCAACGACACTTTTGATTTACTTTTTTTTTTTTCCCCGCGTGAAAGTCGATTTGCACCTCCTGGGCCGCGAACAGTGAGGAAGGACGTGCGGACGGAGGGTCCGGGGCCTCTGAGATCCTGCAGAATCCTCGTGAACCTTCCCGGTATCTCACGATCTGGGTTGGAGGGAAACCCAAACCAAACATCGGCCGCACGCAGAAAGAGCGAAAATCAATGTTCACTTGTTCTTTAGCACTTCCAAGCCCTTCACACAGGTGATCTCATACCTATATTATTTTAAAGGGCCTCTCCACCTCTCCACCATTCATGCATAAATAAATCTATAATGGAGTCGCGCTTGCAGGTGGCCTTTCGGATCCGTTTTCATTTCCACGCCGGGCGAAATACCAGGCGGAACAGAAAAACGACGACGGGATTGGGATTCATAACCAAAGCGGGCATAAAAAAAGGACAATTATACACCGCAATGTAGCTGCTCGCGGCCGCCCGCCGCGGCCTAGCAAGACCACCCATTCGTCGCTCTTTTAACCTCTGCGAACGTCTGCAAACACAGCTCTGCGGGTGTGTGTGGGGGGAAAGGAGAGAAAAAAAAAAAATGAATAAGAACAATTTCACTCCGTCACAGTTAAAATAGCCATTTACAGAAGCAGAAAGAGAACACGGGAAACAATACGACGACTGGAGAAAAGAGCAAATTGACTTTTAGCTTCTCGTTGTTTTTTTTTTTTTTTTTTTATATTTGTATCTTTTGGTGTGATAATGCGACCGGGTTTAATCTTTTCCCTCTAAAGGCAACATCTGTTCCTGTTGTTAAGTGTGAAGGCGTTTGTTTATTCCTCCCTCAAACTGTGATAAAGTGTTCAATCACCGCGCCGCCGCATGTCTGAATCAATCACGTCTCAGCGTAACTTTTGGAGCATATTTATCTTTGGGGGGAGAAAATGTGCCTTTAACTCAACTCAATAAGGTACATTTACAATGTTCAAGACCGGGGTTTCAATTCAGACTGTAAATATACCTTTGAGGTGGTTCATTTGCATAACACAGTGGGCTCCCACTTATTCACACAGACTTTTAAACAGTTTGCCGAGTTTCCCTGCTCCCGTCTGGCATAATTTGATTCAAACAATCAAAGCTCATATCTGCCGAATCCATGTTAAAATGGTTTAAAGTCTGGATTAGCATACATTTGACCTGCTGGTATTTTTTTTTTCGTCATGCTTTCATGTTCCTCCGCTTGCTTTTTGAAAAATGTTTTAGGAGATGTTGCATTAATAATCCGACAATCTGTAAACTCCCTCTCATCTCACACACATGCAGGCAAATATAAACACATTCAAGTGGGATTTTGTTTGTGAGGTGTTTAGTGACACACCAGGGTTTACAAATCTGCTGTTGCTGTTCAACAGAATCCCATTGTGTGATTCATTTGATTTTTTTCTAATGTTATATGACAAGGGAAAAAAAAATTAAAAACAACAACTTACTTTACTTTCTTTAAAATGGAAAATGTCTCTTCAAAACAGTTGCCAGAAATAAGAAAAAATTATTTTATTTTTGATTTGTTTGTAATTTCATTGTTTTGATTCTGTATCTGATGGCAACAACGCGTTGTTTCCTAATATTAACAATGACCTTTCAAGTGTTTTTTTAATTCATTTTATTATATTATTGTAATAATTAAAACGGGATGCGGTGAATTCCTTACACGTATTTTGTTTTAACAGGAACTCTGAGCGAGCCCATTTCCGCCTGCTGGACCAATCAAATCCTTTCTTTACATTGACGTTATGGCTCCAGTTTGTGCCTCGTAGATGAGCTATGTAGAAAAAAAAGAAAAAAGATGAGCTATGTAGATTATTTTAAAAATAAATTCAATGAAATCAAAAATGAACAAAAAGTTTTCTCACCAAAAAAAAATTAAGCTTGTTTCTTTTAAAACCTAGGTAAAAGGCGATATTTTAGCAGAGATGCTATAAAAAGGGCTAGCATGAAGATGCTAATGTAGCTAATAGTCCCTTGCTGCAGTCGGGGCTAGCATCAAGATGCTAATGCGGTTTCTCGGCCCCGGCTTTAGTCGGGGCTAGCAGAAAGTGCTAGCATCGACTTTGTAGTTGAATGAGTGAATTCGTGACATGAGATTTGATGTATGAATGGAAATGCGAAACAATAATGAAGTAAAATAAGACGCGAAATAAAATGCAACGTTATAAAGTGTCTTTTCTGCGTGTATTTGCCGCATTCCGGAAAAGTTAACGTATTTTTAGTACGTCAGCGCAACCGGGGGCGGAGCTGAATCCGGATGCGATGTTCCGCAAGGAGTGTCCGAGTCAGACGAGTGAGTGTTAAACAGAGTGAAACGGATCATACCGACAGAGTAATAATTTTTGTTTGACTTGTTTTTGTCTGAAATGGAAGTTTATAAGGACAATATTTGTATATTGAAAGAGGCCAGTGTGTTCATGAAACACCATTTTCCTCACCAACACCACAGGACTGCATTCTAAACACAAAATTGTTTTGAAACGGAACTCGCGAGTTATAAACCACTAAAATTATCTCCAGCAAACTTAAGGAGAAAGAATACTTTGTACTTCCATAAAACGAACTCATGCCGTTTTTATTTTGCGATATTCCGCTAATTCTAAACTAATTTTGTTTTGTGAATCTAAGAATTCCAAAGTGTCAGTGAACGTATCCCGGCAGTCAGTCCGTCAATCAATCAGCGTCCTCGTTACTGACCAGCTGATCCATGTCGTGCGGTGATTGGCGGAAAAGATAGCAGACCCTTTAACGCTCAGGTACAGGTGTTGCGACCTCGACGCGGAGAAGAAATAAAATGATGAAAATAAAACTTCAGCGAACATTGTCACCCAAACCTGCTGGAACACACACATTGAAGATGAGGGAGGGTCTGGACTAAACACTCCCAGGAGTTCATTTTCAATTTTGGACCCCGGTTATACAGTGGATATACGGTGGACACACAATGTGTGACGCAGGGAAGAGGAAGAAGTTCACCTGCAGCTCCTCTAAAGGTAGGAGTGACTAATTCAGTTTTGCAGTTATGCTACAACTCTGGCTTTTCATGCACAAACACATGCTGAATGACTTTTTTTTTTTGGTTGGGGGGGTTCTTCTTGAATGTTTTATGATTATTTTTTCTGTCTTGAATGTTCAATGACATGCAAGAATGCTTGTCAGGCCCAAGGCCCCGGGGTCAGATTTTGCAAGGCTCAAGAGAGCCTGCAGAGGATAGTGCCTCTTAGTGCTGCGTTTAGGAAGTGTCCTGGGGCTACGAGACCCTAAACGCTTCCCTTTGTAATTACTTTTATACAAACTGTATGATTGTCTATCTCCTATCATGCCTACCACTGTTCTGCTTTACCATATCATTATGTAATATGATGGGAGTGTGACACAAGCCTTCTATTTTTGGGTGTGCGGAAGTAAAAAACTCCCTGTCGAACACAATATGAACACGTTAAGCTTGATAAACTTGAGAAATAGCGTAGAAACACCCATAACAGTATGGCTTTTTCTTTCAAGTTATATTAGCATTGCTAATATAGGATGAAATTTAACTGGTATGGGTCAGTACATAGGCATTAGCATATGATAATTCAGTTCCAGGGTGAGGGGGTTGTCAAATTGGAGTTGACTGATTATGAAATGTATCTCATTACATTTGCATCGGACACATTGCAGATGTTAAATGTTTTTTGGTTGGTGGTGCGTCACAGGAGGTCACTGTCGTTCACTGAAACAGGGTTTTTTTTGTTTGTTTTTTTTTTGTGAATGTTTCTCAGCCGGGACGAGTGGCGAGCCCAAAAACCCAGAGCGGCTTGCCGTCACATGTGGCCCGTTTTCCAGACATGGAGGCTTTTAATAGCCGAGGCGACCGGGTCTGCTCGGTAAATTGCTGGGGGCATGTCGAATGTCGTCACAGGCAAGAAAATCATGGCCTTCCTTCAACTTTGGGTTGTGCGGAGCTGGTATCTCGTGCCGTAATTTGAGATACCGTGCCGAAGCAGAACGCCATGAGGCGCGGGAGCGACGCTCCGGGGGCTGTGATTGACAGTTGGCTTTTCTTGAGTTGTTTTACTTGTTTATTTTCCTTTTTCTCGCCAACCCTTTCACGAGTCCTGACAAACAGTCTTTCAGCTTTACTTTGCCTTTGTGGCGACGCGGGCTGGAAAAGCCATCACGGTTCTGGGGACCCCCACAGGGACCTCTGGATGTCGCCCGTGGAAACCCTTTGCATGTGGTCTCCAGTTGCGTGCGCGCACACACACACACACACACACACAGGAGTGTGTACGCACACCTTGGCGGCGACAGGAGGGAAAATCATCGCAGCATTCGGGTTCACTTCTCCCTCTTTGTGTTTCTCTAAGTGTCTGTGACAAGGCGGGAGGGTGATGATCGCTGTGTGTGTGTGTGTGTGTGTGTGTGTGTGTGTGTGTTAGGGGAACGGTGTGTGCGCAGACAGATTGTGCTCCTCCATGGATGATATTTACGTTTCCCCGAGTAATGTGAAAGACAGAGAGGATACATGCTCCATGGCTCACAAACATCATCTGTCAGGGTAAATATTTCCGCGCGCGTTTTTTCCCTGACGGGCTCGGAGAATCAGCGCAGCGACGCAGGTGATTTGTCGCGTTTAACTTTTACTTATACATGCACAAACATAGCATTGTACAGAAAAAATAAACACACATACACAGAGGCATTTGAGGCCGTGCTTAACGCTAAGATATAAAGGGTTAGATTTGTAATTTCCATCTGAAGAAAAGTTGGCTGAATTTATTAGCAGTTAGATCAGAGAACATAACAATAAAATAGAATCATCGTGTGTTTGGTAACTGCGGTCGCTTAGAAAAATTCAAATCAACCAGAAAGACCTGGAAAAAGCGTCAGAACCCGCAGAGTTTCTCCGCCAGGATCCAAGTGGAAACGTTTTTCATCTGTGACTCCGGCTGAGGGGCGGGGTCACACCGGGACGGTCAGCTGTCAATCACAGGGAAACGTGTAAAGACACAATCGTTCACTCTCGTTCACGATTCACGGGTAATCTGTGCTCCGCGTTCGATATGTAACGGAGTCAAATGTATCACAGGCTGCAGTACCGCCGAAAGCCAGGGGGGGCAGTGTTGCGCGATGGGAAAGGATTGGAGAAGAAGAAAACATCACAATGTCGGTAGAACCAGGAAGAATGACTGTGAAGGTTCTCAGTCATCCAGGTCACGGTGACTTCTTGTTGAAAATCCTCTTGTCTTGGGAACCCGACTTGAGTATCTTTGCTTGTAGATGTTTCACCCCCCGTCCAAGAGGCCTCTTCAGTTCTGATAAGAAGTTTCCAAGTGTGTCTAGATTATGGTGGCTTGTTGCGTGGCAAAGTTTTGTTCCAATGAACGACTCCGCCATTAGCACAACAACCCCCTCACACCTAGTTTCTACTGATCAACAAGCAGCCTAGATCTGGCCAAAACCCATATTCAGAAACTCCCCACAGGTCATTGGAACTGAAGAAGCCTCTCGAAACGTCTTCGAGTGAAGATACTCAAGTCCAGATGCCAAGACAAGAAGATTTCGAGGCAAGAATTAAGCAGGAAGAAGAATTCTTCGTTCACTTGCCGCCATGTAATTTATGGCTGCACGGACCTGTTTCCGTGAACCAACTTACTGGAGAGTGAGCTTGGGCAGATCTGGTCGACCATCTGCTTCAAACCGATGGTAGATATCTTGATGTTGACCTAGAGGAGGTTTGTTGCGGCGTATAACGTGAATGTAAGAAGACCCCGGACGGAACTATGTGGCATCCCACAACTTCCAGAGGATGTGAGTGGACGCCTGGAACATCCGCGGACCGGCGAGGGCGTCGATCGACACAGCGAAGCAAAACTTGAAAAGCTAGAGGGCCAGCTAGCTGCGGCAAAGGCCGCCTTTACGCGTGACGGGAAGAAGCTTAGAGCGGAAAATGAGAGCGAACCCTGGAGTGTCTCTGGAGTGCATCGCACAGGAACAAAAAGCCGGGGAGGCGGGCGGGACGAAGGCAGGCGATTAGCCGCACGGATCCAAATTGAATTAGCCCGATATCCGCCGTCTCCGCGGCCGCGTTTCCTTCTGTTTGGGCCGGAGACGCTCTCAGGATCCACCCCGGAGGGAGGGGGGGGGGGGGGCGGCGGTTCCCTCAGACGAGACGAAGCTTGGAACAAACAAACAGCAATCAGAGGGTATTTATTAGACTTTTTTTCGCCCGGCTCCTCCCCCACCCCCACCAGCTCACTGTGTTAATAGTGTAAATTAGCATATAAATGAGAGGTAGCATGTGATAGAATCCACTCTGCACCAATCTGTCCATTGGGACTTATGATTATCTCTTTCTCCTCCTTATTACTCTTTTCTTCTTCTTCTATCCGCCTTTTTGCGTGACCCCCCCTCCCCCCCTCCCTCAAATCTCTCCACCGAGAGCCATCAGCACACCCTATTTCTATTTCAGGAACCTTTTTTTTTTTTTT
This sequence comes from Fistularia commersonii, assembly GCF_037954325.1. Lineage (NCBI taxonomy): Eukaryota > Metazoa > Chordata > Actinopteri > Syngnathiformes > Fistulariidae > Fistularia > Fistularia commersonii. The sequence continues at coordinate 3,725,642 of NC_141295.1, read as the reverse complement.
TTTTTTTTTTGTTTCGTAGCGGCGCCGTTCAAAGTGAGTCCCTGATTGTTTGTTTACCTGGGTTTCGCTTCCTCCTCCTCCTCCTCCTCCTCCTTCGCGGTTAGTTTAAGTGCACTTAATTGCTCCTGACTAATTAGCAGATTGAGTTGAGACGTTTGAGACCTGGGGACCGGAGCGCGCTCGAGCACGTAAATACACACTGGTGTCACTTTTTTTTTTTTTTTTGGGCGAGGGGGTCCTGAGAGTGCCTCCCCACTCCCTCCTCGGCCGTCCCCCGGGCGACAGCGGCCCGGCGGTGCACGGCGGGAGGTGTTAATGATGTGAGGGCTCTCTGTCCTCTGCTGGGAGCGATCTGTTGTGCGTCCTGTGCTGTCTGTCACCACACGGATGGAAAAACATCTTCATACTTGCGTGTGTGTGTGTGTGTGTGTGTGTGTGTGTGTGTTGATGTGAAACAGACGTCTCAGCACAGGTTTATAGCGCACACAAGTGTCTGCTTTACCACTTTTCAGCTGCTCTGCATATTAAAAATCATGAATCTCCCTCCTGCCAAATAACATGACTTTATCGGTGTGTGTGTGTGTGTGTGTGTGTGTGCAGATTGTTGTTGCCGTGCACACAGGATCTCTCCTCTTTTGCAGGGAAATATCAATCCGTAAAAAAATCTCGATCTGATCTATTGACTGTTTGTGCCACTTTGTATCCGCGGCGACGCCATCGGGCGCCATTTTCCTTTTGATCGCTAGGTTGGCGTCCCGTTGACGACCACCTTTCCCTCCGGGTGTGACGCAAGCCTCGTGCACGTGGGACGATGGGGGTGGTGAATGATTGACCTAATGGTGTTAACACACACATACACACACTGCACTCCCACTGACCCCTGACCTGAGCCTTAATCCAGTTTATAATCTAAAGTACACATGTGCAGATCATGGATTATTGTGTTTCTGCTTGGATACCTGGAGCATCCACACACACACACACACACACCCTCGATATCCGACATGCTTTCAGATATTTGCATTAACCCCCCTCCCGCGCCACCGCTGCCTCCTCTCCTTCCTCCTAATCCGATCCCTGGCTATCGTTTTACAAATCTAATCACGACACACCGCTCATATTCAATATCTCCGAAACCCCCAGCCTTTTAGTTTGGCCTCTCAAACCGGCGTGTAAAAGCTTCATCACAGGGCCACGCTGATGAAATTACCCTCTATTATCCCCCCCACCACACCCACACACACACACACACACACACACACACACATACACACAAACCACCTCCTTTTTTTTTTTTTTCTCCCCTCCCCGTCTTGCAGGCGCTTGCTTCCTCCGCCCCGGCCTTACTTGAAGGAGTGTGCAGATTTAATTTACGGCGGGACTCGGGAGCCACTTAGCGCCGTATCTCTCGGCGTGGCGGTGGATTGATTGATTAGGCCTTATCTTGTTATCGGGGGGCCGTGGTCGTCCTGATAGGCCTGTTTGTTCTCCTGCTCGCCTCTCAGCCTTTATGTCTGTATCCTCTTTTTCTTTATGTAATTTCATGCCTCCACCGAGTGTGTGTGTGTGTGTGTGTGTGATGGCCTCAAGCAGCTTCTCCTCTCCACTTCCTGTTCCCGATAAGTCTCGCGAGATCCGAATCAGGAAATGACACGGTTCAGTCGTCGTGGATTCGCACCCTCATCCCTTTCGGCGCCATGTTGTTCCTGAGAATCCGCCGCCGCCATGGCTGATCAGCGTCACGCCCGCCTGCTACGCAGAGGCGTATGTTTCCATGTGTGTTTTATTCAAACCGCCGCCGAGACCGTTGTCTTAAATAATTAACACGCTGACCTTCCCTGCCGCGCCTGAAAACAAGCGCCCCCCTCCTTCTCATTTTTCCCCGCCCATAATATAACGGCGGCGTCGAGTTGATTTGTAACGTGCATTCCGTTTGCGACGAAGCGCCGCCGAAAAAAAAAACAAAAAAAAACGCGGCACCGAGCGAAAATAAAAACAACAGATAAGCTCATTAGGAAAGTCAGACGGGGGCATAAAGAAAGGAACAGATAAAGCTCGTAAAATACGAACATGAAAAGGTCCTTCTGCGAAAAAGGCGTAGCAACTTTGCAAAGTTCATAAACGGCGGGGAGGCAGGAAAAGACGAAAGGTTTTTTAAGTTCCTTTGTTTGGAGCGGATAAGAGGTGGGAAATAGATGGGAAAATGAAGGCGCGCGGCGGCGGCGGCGTTTGTTTACAGCCTGCTGTAACATCAGTAATTACAGGGCCGTGCTAACATGGCGCGGTGCCACAGGGCGATCCCCATGGAACCGGCCCCCCTGGGGATTTTTATCTTTTTTTTTTTTTTTTTTTAATCTTTTGGAGTCCCTTCATGTGTTGTCATTGGGCGAGAGGTGGGGTTTACCAGCCAGCCAGCCAATCACGTACAACATTCACCCTCTCATTCACACGTCATATAGAGACACAGCCATTCTCTCATTCCCGCGTCTGTACAATTTAGGGTGTCCAATGAAGCTCCTTTGTTTTTTTTGGCCTGTTGGAGGAACCCCGGAGAACCTGGAGGTCAAATGGACCTGCGCGTCTGTCGCTAGGCAACCGGCGCCGCGAGGGGTTTTTGCAAAGCGGAGGCTTCCAGGAGCACGGACGATAACAATGGATCTCTAAATATAGAATATACGTGGAAGGGAGAAAGGGCACGGAGCTGTCTCCAAACAGCCGCTGTTTTGCTGGCTGCTTTTATTTTCATCCAGGAGTATCTCGCAAGTGACGAGTCCGCAGAACAAACTTCTCACGACGCCGTGACTTTGCACCCGGACCTCTCGGACCCCGGCCTCCTCCCGCCGGCTCCTCCTGGCTCCCGACCCAGAAGCCCAGACTTGACCCTTCCTCACCCTGGCATCCTTTTCCTCCTCCTCCCAGTCATCAGCTGCGACCACCTGCACGGCTGCTCTTCAACCTGCCCCCTTTCCTGCCTCTTTCCACCGCCGTCTGCCCCGTCCTGGCATCCTCACACACACGCACACACACACACATACATGGCTGGAGCGTCAGGTTCTTTCTAATGACGTCCTCCGAGTATAATTAGTTTGGCCAATTAACAGCAGTAACGATGCTTGCATTCATTATGTCAAATTACACTGTGCTGACAAAGTGTCAACTCAGCTGTGCTCACCTGCTGAGGGTGTGTGTGTGTGTTTGTGTTTGTATACGCGTGTGTGTGTGTGTGTGTGTGTGTTCTTGCTGGTTTATTAAATCCTACTTCATCATTCCGGTGATGATGAACGTCGCATTAGATTCATCACACACTGTCTCCCTCGCACACACACACACACACACACACACACACACGCATTCAATTAGCATACTTCCTGTAAATCTGTGCCCGTTGTCGTGGCGATGCTCTCGGGGTCGCCTGGCCAGAAATAAGGCCTGTGAAACCAGTTGGATCAGTACATTACATTATTAAATCACAGATATTGATTTTCTCTTTCCCCCGCTGCGTGCGCGTGCACGTGTGTGTGTGTGTTATTTAACACTATATTACTGGGAGTCAGACGGGATGGCAGCGCCTGTGATCGGTGTGGCCCCGCGACGTGATTTCCCTCGCTTTCATTTGCATAACAGTGATGAATGTGAGAGGGGGGCGGAGCTGGGGGAATTCATCTTAATTAGCATCTGGGTCCTCTGGAGGTAAACCGCTCCAACACACACACACACACATACATATACACACACACTTTCAGAGGGAGATGCCCGACCTTTATTTGCCGGGGAAAAGTATGAATACATCAAGGGGTGGGGAAAAAAAAGAAAAAACAATGTCCGCCAGCGGCGCCGGTGGAAATTGGGTTGCCGCAGGAGGAGAGGAAGGAGACGATGATGCCAGAGAGTTAATTGACCAATGGGAGAAGAGGAGAGGGTTTAGATGGAGGTGGATGATTGGCTGTCAAACAAAATTCAAAGGTCCTGTAAAATGACTTAATAGCTTCTGGAAACTAGTCTTAGCATCATTCAATTGAACTAACAGTTCATTGCACGTAAACAATAGCCTAATAATGCTAACATTGCTAACAATAGCCAAATGGTTTCTACCATTTAATTCATATTGAAAGAAAATCTCAAAATATAGCTGATTGAAAGAAGGAGAATCTTGTCTGTTACATAAAATGGTCAAATGTTTAGTTCCATTTTAAATTATTAAGTTTATTAGAAGTGATAAATAGCCATCTTGGGATATTTGTGCCAGTGGAAATGTTCTATGGTGGTTTTCTGGTTTGTTCCAAGCGTGGCCCAGATGTTCCCTCTTCGGCGCGCTCCTGAGAGCGACCGGACTCTTCCCGCCGTCGGGGAAGGACGAGTTCACGCTGACGTGCACGTGCACGCAGTGTCTCAGCGCATTGCCTTGAGACGCAGACTGGATCCAAGCGATGGACGGGGACCGGAGGGGCCCTCTGATGGGCAATTAGCACACAGAGAAACATGAACTAGCACACAAATGGAGGTGCACACACACACACACACACACACATACACACAGGCTTGCTCTCTTGATAGGCAATTAGCTTACTTCAGACACCTCATCAGCAAGTGAACAAAAATCCCCCCCTCTAATCGGACGCACAAACATGCAGTCAGACACACACACTCACACATACACACACACATCCTTGCAGCTTTGCATGTGCGGCAGCATTAATATGCGGCGCGAGCTGGAGAATCTGTTCTCATTGCTAACGACTTAGCATGGCGACGTTTCAACTGCATACGCACACACACACACACACACACACACTTGCCTACAAACACACACACACATACAGTCAGAGAAAGGATCAGGAGGGCAGATGATTCGTCAGGAGCCCTGCTGAGTTAAGTAATCACACTCCGGTGTTTAATCACTAACGAGAACCTGATGATGCTCTTTAATTAACACAACGCTAATTGAAGAGGGCTGGCGAATCGCAGCTCTCGCTGCTGTCTGCCATTTGAATGATGAGGAGGCGGAGGACGGTGAGCGAGGGGGCGGCGGCGGCGGCGGCGGCGGCGGCGGCGGCGGCGGCGGGTCAGGCTAAAAGAACTTTGTTTTCTAGGCTTGCGTGTAGACTGATGTTAAAAGCTACAGAAACACATCATGAAACCTGTGTGTGTGTGTTAGAAAGGTTTATCTTGAGGACACATTTCACATATGAAGCATATTCTTAGCAAGGAGGAAGGCTCTTTCCAGCAAACAGACCATTCGTTATCTCTTCCGATCGTCAACATTGACAGCCGCCGTTAGGTAATCAGTTGCCGGTTGATCATAGAGCAACCTATGGTGACCTACAACCATTCACCCACTCTGGACCAGCTTGTGCTTATTTCTGAAAATAAATAAGTCAAATGCGTGCATTGACCATAAACTACATTTCCCACAATTCATGCCGATCATGTTACCCGCAAATTGACGGCATCCCATCATTAGATCGCAGCGTATCCACATCAGTCCAGGAAGAGAAAAGTTGATGCAGACGGAAGGCTGTTTCAAGAAAGATGGGAATGTTTATGCCACATTTTGGATTTAAATGAGTTATTTTACATTAAGGAGTGGTCACATTTCTTTTACATTCCATTTGGTTACATTTAGTTACATTTATACTCTCACTGTTAATGTGGCCCTTGATGACAATGAGTTTGACCTCCTGCATGTTTTTGGACTGTGGAATCTGGAGGAACCCCTTGCAGACCCGCACCAAGGCCTCCCCCCTGTGGGAATCCAACCCAGGACCTGCTGACCTGCAATCGGACTCTTAGCTGCCTCCTAAAGAGAGTCTGTGAATGACTGCCCGGTGTGGACGCAGATGGACAACCCCTTAAGATTCTGGCGAGAGCCTCCGTTAGAGACGTGAACGTCTCGCTGTGGTGGAATTATACCCGCTTCTCAAAAGCAGCCTCGCTCTGAGAGCCAAGCCAACCTCAAGCTTTAGTTCAGCACGAGATTTTCATGTTCGGTACGTCGATCGCCGGGGAGTTTTCCGGTCCATGATGGAGCGTGACGGCTCTGATGCTGAAACGGCATCGTTGCTAGCAGCAAACCACGCGTTTGCGAGCGTCGCATCCGACGAACAGGGTTTGATCGGCGGTGCCGCTGAAGTGGGACTGAAGTTTGAAGTTTAATGAGGCAGCCGGGAAGGCGGCGGCGACGGCGGGAGTTGGACGGATCACGGCGGTGAAGATTAGTGTTGTGATTTTTGTGGATTACCGTGAAAACCGGTGGATGGCGGCTAAGCTGGGCACCGCAGTCATCAAACCGATTTACTTCCCCCACTCCCATTTAGAGGGATTACCAGACAATGTGATTGTGATTACAATTGTTCTAGTGAAGGGGCCCGCTAGAGCTAGCATTGTGCGGCGCACGGCCAAACACGACGAACATCGTGGCGCGCTTTCACGACACGCTGTTGTGCGCACGCTAACCTTGTTAGCATTTTACGTGCTAAAGCATCACCTCGCGGAGATTAACCCGGGGAACATCGCTCTACCGCTCCCACCTCCCCGTATTTTTTTCCCCCGGAAAGCCGCCAGCGCCTCTTTATGGGTTCTGGGGGGGGGGGGAGGTCGACAGATAATTAAGGAGGACCGAACGGAGAAATGGTGGAGGGATTGGGAGCAGCGGATAACCGAGCAGCGGAAGCTACCTTTGTTGCATCCCGAACAAGTGGATCAACTTCTGCTTCTCCAGCAGCCATGAATATGTATTACATCGGGATGAATTCACCGAACGCCATTGTTCCTCTTCAAATTATAGCTCCGCCAGAAGAACAGTGGCGGAGGACAAAGGCGGGGGAAAAAACGGGCAAATAAAAAAAGCAACAAAACAAAACAGAGCTGTTCTTTACCCGTCCGTGCAGGTTCCATTGTGACATCGGGGAACTCTTTGGAGAGCCTTTGCTTTTTATACATTTGAATAATGCCATCTTTTCTAGAAACAGCTCTAATTAACATCTATTTGAATAATCAGATTATGCTCCACGCCGAGCTAGTTAGGAAGCGGGAGTACATAGTAGGAGAGGCTCTTTTGTGATCACCCACTAATTCACGCCAGGAAGTGAGAGGACGTACTTACGGGACAAAGCGAGTTTTCAGAAGCTTCCCGTGCCGCGGCAAAACAAAACTCACAGCGGGTTCAAATATTCAGAAAATGGGACAAAAAAAGGAAATCAGGGCAACTCTTGCTCCTGCAAAACAAGAGTTTTGGCCATGTTAGCTTAGCGGATCCATGTCTGACAAACCGTCCAACCCCCACTGGATCTCCGTGGCGACCATGTTACCTTTTAGCAGTTGAAAGCTAAAAAGCTAAAGTAGCTGGTCAGTGTCTGTTTTTTCTTTTTTTGGGGGGGGATTTCTGCGTTTCTAATAAACCGTCCGTGGAGACATTCAGCTATCGCACAGGGAAGTTAGCACAACAGACACAGGCTAGTAGAGACCAGGGTCTGTGACGACGTAATCTCATAAAGACACGAAAGATATTCAGATATTCAGATTTCAGATATTCAGCTTTGCTCTAAGAAGTAATTTCTCTGTGACACTTAGCTGGTTAGAGAAGAACCTGGCCTTGGCAGACCCGGTGCAATGAAGTTACTTGACTGACAATAAGCTGTAACCATTAGTAACCTGGAAAAAAAGATAAAAAAAACACAGATATCCACACAAGACAAAGAAATCATGCCGCTTTTAGCTGAATGCTAGCATTGATGCTAATGTGTTCACTGTGACAAGCTGTAATGCAGCGTGTACTTATGTTAGCATTTTCCTCATAAGCCCTAAACACAGCGGTGTGTTTTAATTTTAAAATAATTGGAACATTATCTTGATATGAGTTCAGGGAAGTCTTTTCCATATGTTGACTATGTTTTTTTTTTTTTTCTGAACTGAGGGGTAGGATTGGGTGTTTACTGTGTATTTACATATCAATACTAGGATTGGATTCTTAACTGTTGCAAGGGTTTCATAATGAAAGGACGTCCAAATGCTGTGGGCAAAACTGAAATTTTGCGCAAAATTCAAAACAACCTGCGACAATTGTGCGCTTTGTTTGACTCATCAAGTTACCATTCCCGTTATTATATACAGTAATAAATTAGACCGCTGTGTTTAGGGCTTATGAGGAAATGCTAGCATATCATAGCGAAACACATTGCATTTCAGCTCGTGTCACAGTGAACACATTAGCATCAGTGTTAGCTTCTTGTCGAAATCTCCTTGTCTTGGCAACTGGACTTGAATTTCTTCACTTGAAGACATTTCCCCCCTCATCCCAGAAGCTTCTTCAGTTCTAATGTTGCTAGCATCAGTGCTAGCATTCAGCTAAAAGTGACACTATTTCTTTGTCTTGTGCAGATATCTATCTTTTTTTTTTCATTTTTTTTATTCTTTTCTTCCAAGTTGCCGGCGCGGCGCGCCAGAGACGACCGCGCAAACACAATAACGGACGTAGTTGCCCGGGTGGGGCGAAGGAACAAGGGGCTAATTAGTGATGATGAGAAGTTAATTTAGTCCGACACCTCCAGGTAATAGTCTGCTCCGCCTGTCTTCCGCTCCCTCGTTCTCACCTCCCTTCTCCCCTCGTCTTCCCTTCCATTCCACCGCCGGACAATTTTCGTCTCCAAACAAGTTGTCAAGTATTGCGTTGTTTTTTCCGGGGGTTCCCTGAAGTGCATTGACACCCTTCTGTCTTTTACGTATCACACGTACGTAAACACGTATCCTTGGGGATGGGCGTCAACATTGAGGAAGTGGGAAATTACATTATCTTCCGCTTTGACATTGCTGAATTGTGTGTGTGTGTGTGTGTGTGTGTGTGTGTGTGCGTGTGTGTGCGCGCGCACTCGCGTTAGGAGGGGGGCTAGCAGGTGAGATGGATCCTGAGCTAAATGTTTGCTAGCAGGTGAGCCTGTTGTTGACAGATGGTGTTTGTGAGAGAAGCTCCCTCCCTGCAGAGTCTCACCCCAGGAAAACACACACACATGCACCGACACACACACACACACACAAACACAGCAATAACACACTGCCGCTAGATTTCTGTAACCTCTCTGGTTTGCTGCTTTATTTCGCAAAAGAAATCATTCGTTATTGAATGAATCCCAAATTGTAAAGACAGGAAACAAGAGATTAGACCGTGGCGGCCATCGACCAGCGTGATCCAGGCTTTAGACAAGCCCGAAAAACCCGAACCTCGCTTTGGATTGCTTTTTTTTTTTCACCTTTCCCCCTTTATTTTCCGTCTCAAGGAGCACGACCAATGATGCATGGTGGGGAGGGCGGATGGACGAAGGAGGGAAGGAGGCGAAAGAAGGATAAGATGAAAAAAATAAACACACTTAGGGCGAAACCCGATCAGGATCGATCTCCCGTTCGCCTTAATAGAGCTGATTTTGTGAGCTCATGTTCGAGTCAATTTAGATTCACTCTCGACCATTGATGTGATTTCAGCGCCACCCGCGACCGTGCACGGGAAAAAGCGAATGAAAAGATAAGTGGAGAATGAAAGAATGAAATGGAAGGATGGATGTTCAAGTTGTCAAAGTTTTTTTTTTTTCTCCCATTGCGTGATTGGTCAGAAATGACTGTTCTCTGCGACTCAAACGGCCGGGATTATAGATATCGAATAAATGAATGAATGAACCTTTTTTTTTTAATTTGCTGATTTATTCCAATTGCGCTGATTGACTGGTGAACAACTGAAATGAGCGCCTTAATAGGAAAATACAAGTTAGATGTCTTGGGTCTTGAGAGAAGTAGGTTAATTAACAGCTAAAACCGAAAATCCTCCGACTTGGATCGTCAACCCCCCCACCCCCCTTCGCCGGCTGTCAGGCGGCACAAAAGACAGCGGCCATTTTGAGTCTCCGAGATCAGATTAGCAGTCGGCCGGCGCCACTTCCCCATCAGCGGGCCCGCTGGAGCGTGGCGACTGCGGAGGAGTCGCCATTAGAGCTAATGGCGGCCTAAACAGCCTCTAAGTCGGGCCTGTTGAGCGTAATGGAACTTAAAGTGCGATGACAAGAGCAGCGAAGAGGGAGGAAGTCGACTGAGCCGGGAGGAAGTGGACCCGGCGTGCTGCAGGTAAGGGTGTAAACAAGCCAGTGCAAACAGCGGGCCGAGACACGGAAACGTCAAAAGTGTTAGAGAGCGAGGGGGGGGAGGTGTGGCGGCGGCGGCGGCGGCGGCGGCGGGAGGAGGAGGAAGTGGGGGGAGCAGACGAGAGCTCCTGTAATTAGTCAGTTAATTACATCTGGATGGTGATCTGCTCGGGGGGATGGATGTTGTTTGAGTGTGTGCGTGTGTGTGTGTGTGTGTGTGCGTGCCCATCCTTGGCGGCTGTGTGTACACTCCAGAAAGCGTTTACTGAAATGGGAGCTAATTCTCGCTGTCTGAGGCCATTACGGCATTAATTTAATTTGGGTTAGCTGTCGCTAGCTCATTAACACGTCTAATTAATTCATTGACATCAGAATTAAGTTGTTTCACTGAAAGTGACACCTCTCGCACGTATCGGAGGGAGGGAGGGAGGGACGGACGGACGGAAGGCGGCGCAGAGATGGGAGCGGAGATGAGGGATGATGGATTGAAGCTTCCGCACCGCAAAATACTATTAATAAATTTGGTGGTGGAAAAAAAAAAAAAAAGAAAAACGAGCGGCGGCGGTCTGTATCTCTGGCAGCAGGTTGAAGAATCCGGTTGGTGGGCGGAGCGAATCACACACACACACATACACACACACACACACTCACACATACACACACACGAGCCTGCTGAAGACAACATGGCCAATGGTGCATTTTTCCGAGGGCCTTTGCTCGTGGCTCGCTCTTTTTTTTTTTGGCCCGATTGGCGATGCTAACCTGCATATTTCCATTTTTTTTTTTTTTTTTAAATATACAAAAACAAAGTCTTCCACGATTTGGGGGGGGGGACCGAATGTATACATATAATCATACAACCATTTACTTATTCAAGCATTCACATGTAATAAAGAGCCAAAAAAAGCATTCATTTATTATTCACACATAACATAAAGACATACAAGCATTCACCCTCTCATTCATACCTCATACCTCATTATACTTAATACTTTTAATTTCTTTATTTTTCATTTGTATTTTTAGCTAGCTTGTCGCTGTCTTGTCCTTGTATGTTTCGCTGCGGCTTTTCTCTCAACAATTTCTCAAGCATGGGATCATAAAAGTGCATCTCATCTCATAGAGATACAAGCATTCATAAAGAAACGTTCACACCTCTGGGCAAACAAACTCTCACGCAAAGACCCTTTTGCATTCTGGTTAAAGGCAATTTATTTGATTCCTGGCATTTTACAGATACTTTTCACCATTTTCAGGCAGAAAGCTAACCTAGCCTTTTTGTCTTAACTTTTTATTGGCCTGTTGATACTTGATTAGCTTTTTGCGATGCACATCATTTTGTCATCCAAGAGTTCATCTTTGTCATCCACGTAGAGACGCCGACTGGTTCCTGGTGACCAATTGTGGGCGGAGCCTCCTGCCGGCCGATGCTCTCCGGACGCCGGCCAGTTAATTAGAGTTTGCGTCGGGGCTCAGCGTCTCCTGGCCCGGCCTGCCGAGGTGGGACACCTGAGCGGCGCCAAGCGCCGGGGATTAAGGGGATGTAGCACGCGGCGGGTTTTCTTGTTGGCGGCGGGGGGCGGCGCCGCGGTCTGCCTCGTGGTAAATTTGATTAAGGCCGGCGGGGGGCGAACAGGTGCCCCTCACAGCGGAGCCGGGTTCAACCCTTGGTCTCCCCCCTCGGCCCGTCCGCCCAACCCCGCCTCACGCTTCCTGGTTCCTCCTGCTCTTTGTTCTGCCTCCGCCGCTTCATCTGTCACGCCTCAGACCTTCGCCTTCACCTCGTCATCTCGGCGGTGTGACTTTGAATGACCTTCACCCTCCTTCTCCTCCTTCCATAATGTCTGCGCGGATGCCTGCAGTGAGGGCTGATCGTCGGAGCGGCTAGCTCCAAGTAGCGCGACGTGCCGATTGGCAGACGTCTCCCGAGAAAGGGGGCGGTGCATCTGCGGGTTCGCCGTGTAGCACCGGGCTATCCGGCGCTAGGAGCGTGCTTCCAGATTAGCTTCCAGCTTAGCTTCCAGAGTAGCTTCCAGGGCAGATTAGCCCGATTAGCCTCCAGCTAACAGGGCAGAGCTTCCTTGAGAGAGCAGGAAGCACCTTGTCCAGGTGAGGGAATGTTGTGGCTCTTGATTAGAATTTAGCTGCTGGATTAGCATCTTAGCTTCAAGCTAGCTGATTTGCTGCCTCCGAGCGGCAGCGCCCGGTTTTACAAGAGGAATCTGCAGATGCTTCGCCCCATTTCTCTGCAAAAGTCTGGCGTTTTTGCAGAGAAAGGCGGAGGATCTGCAGGCTCCCCGTGTAGCACAGGGCTTTCCATGTTCTTTTAGCTCAGTTAGCTTGAAGCTAACTGGGCGGATTGCAGTTGAGGGAGCAGAAAGTACCTGGTCCATGTGAGAATTTAGCAGCGGGATTAGCATCTTAGCATAATAAAGTTTTTCCAT